>NC_058130.1:596722980-596780615 GCF_016433145.1 Gracilinanus agilis | reverse complement strand
CTTCTTCTTCTTCTTCTTCTTCTTCTTCTTCTTCTTCTTTCTCTTCCTCCTCCTTTTCCTATCTCTCCCTCCCTCTCTTCTCTCTCTCTCTCTCCACACACATGTAATAATTACTTATATGTTGTTTCTTCCATTAGAAGGTAAATACTTTAAGAGCAATAACAATTTATAGCTTTTTTGTATCCCTAGACATGAGCATAATGCCTGGCATTGTTATAATGAATTCCTGGGAAAATATGGATAACACTTTTAGTGACAAGACTGTCAGTTGGATACCTCAAAATGTACCCAGGTGCTGTGAGCCAGGGCCAAAAGTCCATTGGAGCCAACCCTATAAATACCCATCATGCACAGCACAAGACAGCTCAGTATGGAGCAAGCTTGGGAGGTGGGAGGTCAAGAGGGAGGGTAGGCCCTAAATCTGCAATCCATCTGCCTTGCTTGAGAGAGCTAGAGGGCTATTACAACCATCATCAATAGAGCTGTGAGAGAACACTACTGTCACTCAAGAAGATCATCAATAGCCTTCCTAATCTTTGGCTTGGCTCTGGCCAAGTCAAGCCAGAGTTAGAGAGAGAGTGAAGAATCTCCTGTCTCTACCTGATCTAGCAATCTCTATAGTCTTGATTATTTATTTAGACTATTAGCAATAAGGTTCCTAAATCCTCCATCCTTTCCCTTTCCTAACCCTATTAAGCTAGAACCAAATATAGTTGTTTGTTACAAAGTACCTTTCCTGAGTGGTGAATATATCTAAAGCCTTTGGAAAGGGGAGACAGTCACACAGTCAGATCCACAGCATTATTCAATCAGCGCACCAATAGCCCTCATCAATATTCATTCCAGCCTCAGGTTGAAGAACTAGAGAAGTTGATTACACCTACAACTTCTCAGTGGTTCCCGGCCTGGGCAGCTGTTAAAAGGAGACAATTGACAGGCTTAGTTCAGCTAAGCCTGTCAGGTGGGGAGAGGCATAACCCTTGTGTCAGCAGTTTCCACACAGTGGTCTATGTGTGATAGTGTGTCTCTCTCCCCAGTCGATTCAGTCATCCCCTCATTTCCTTTTAACATATATAGTAGGCTCTTCAGAAAGGTTTGTTGAATAACTGATTATGGATATCAAGCTAAAGAACACTTCTGTTAGAAACTTCTATCAAACTATGATGAGTATATCTATATTCATATGCCTTGCATATGTATATATTAAATGCCATTTCCTCCCTCTCCCATAGAATCCTCTTTTTTCTATATATCGGCTTATATGAAGGGGCTAGGGATTGAAGAGGCAGGATGGAAGAGGGAAGAAAAAGAGGAAGAACAGGAAGAAAAAAGAAAACTTTAAGGTAATTCCTCTTGTGTTTTGCTCACTGATTTTTCGAGGGCTAGAAGTTTTAAGACACTGAGAAAGAAACAGAAAAAAAGGAGGGCTTGGCAATGTAAAGATTTAAATAAGGTATTTCCACCCATATTCCTGATAGTTTAACTGATCCCATTTAGTACCCTTAGTAGTTGGACTACATAGTTTCTAAATTTCCTCTAGCTATAAATCTCAAGATCCTAATCTGGCAGGTCCAGGGTTGTATCCTGAGTTAATGCTAACTGAAATGGTCCATGTAGGAGGAAGCAATTCATAGGATTCAGAGGAGGAAACAACCACAGATAGTATCTTGTCAGGGCACTTAATAGAAGACACCCAACCTAGGACCAACAGAAGTTTAAATAACTCACCCAGGGTCACAGAGTAAAGAGCAGATTCCTGGACTGAACACACCTCCAATGTCAATGCTCTTTCTCCACACCATGTTGCCTCTCAAAGTGGAACATATTGCCACCATTCTGAGTCAGCCACACTTCTGCCAGGATTCATACACTAACAATTACCTTTTATGGTAAGATTATAAAAAGACTTGGGGACAGGGAGGATCATAGACAGGACTCATAATAAGAAAAAGAGACTGACATACAAAAAACATACAGAGAGAGACAGAGACAGAGACAAACTCTGAGATAGAGACACCAAAATAGAGACTGGCCCAAAGATACACTAAATGTGATAGAGAATTTCTGAGACAGAGACATGGAAATGGAGATCAAGACTGATACACACAAAGTGAGAGACAGAAACATGATGGGGAAGACAAATTCCTTTACCAGATTGTGACTAAGACCTCATCCAGGCTGAATGGAGACACAAAAGAGGTGCAGTGTGGCAGAAGAGGGTTGGGAATGGGTCAACTGTGCTCTTTCCTGGTCAGACCACATTTGGAGCTGTGTGTTCAGTTCTAAGCACCAATTTTTGTAGGGCAAAAGGGAATCAGGAGGAAAAATGAACTTGAAATTTCCTCTATGTGAGGAAATTCTAAGTGTGGACACATCTTCCATTGTTATATATTAGCAACTGATCTGAGTGATTAAGTAACATTCCTGTAATAATACAACCAGTGTATATCAGAAGCAGGACTAGAGCTCAGGTAGTTATAATCCCAAAGTTGGCCCTTTCCAATCTTCTAGAGACAGCTATGGAACATAGTAGATACAATACTGACTGGGTCTGGAATAAGGAAGACATAAGTTCAAATGTAGCCTTATAATAACCAAGTAGCTGCATCACCCTGAGCAAGTTGCTTCATCTCTGTATCCCTCAGTTTCCTCAACTATAAATCTCCCAGGATTACTATGAAGTCAAATGAGATAATATTTGTAGAAATGCTTAGCATAGTGACTGGCACATAGCAGATAGGAAACATTTAATAAGCCCTTCCTTCCTTCCTTCCTTCCTTCCTTCAATCCTTCCTTCCTTCCTTCCTTTCTTCTTACTTTTCCTTTCCTCCCTTAGTATAAGAATATTCAACATATTAAGGATATTTAATGACTATTAGGGGATAAAGGAATAAAATGACTCTCTCTTAATGCTAAGACACATGAACCAAATTGTAGTCATTATTCTAAAAATCTCTCCCCCTTGCCACTCATCAGGTTCCACAACTAGCAACAGTGGCTGTTTGCCACTAGGAACTGATCAAGGGCAAAGATATTCTTCATATATTATCTTGAATGTTTACATCTGTAACTTTCTGTGCTGATTAACAGGTATCATTTACTCCAGAGGATTTTATTTGGCACCAAAGCAGGGCAGATATTGCCATTTTATGCCCAGGTTTGATGTTTGTTGTCCTCTGTGAGTATGGCAGCTAGATAATACTATGGACAAAATGTTCAGGTTGAAGAGAGGAAAAACAAAGCTCAACTGCCTCAAGCAATTACTAGCTCTGTGACCTGGGAAAGTCAGTTAACCTCTCATTTTCCTCATCTGTAAAATGGGCATAATAATAGCAACTATGTTGCTGTATTCTTGTGGGGGGTCAAAAGATAAAATATAAAGTGCTTTGCAAACCTTAAAGAACTCTATAAATATTAGTTATTATAGATATTATGTGAGGTGGGGGGTCTCCCTATGTATCAGGAAGTATATCTTCTAGGAGTTTGGAAAGCTATTGGTAAAAGCTCACATATCTATAGTACTTTGAGTTTTCTTATGTTTTTCATCATAACTCTGTGAGATCAACAATTAAGTTACTACAGGTGACTCTCCTCAACACAGGGGATACAAAGAGGGGCAAAAAAATACTTTTTTGTCTTAAGGAACTTGGAGTCTAATGGAACTAATTGGGGCAATTATTTATTATTATCACCATTTTGTAGTTAAAAAAACTAAGAAAGGTTAAATGACTTTCACAGAATCAAACAGGCTTCTTCATGGTCTTCCTTGCTCCTCAAATTCAGGAAGGCTTTATAGTATGTTTTGGAACTCAGGTCCCCTGACTCTAAGACCTGTCCTCTTTACAACATACCATCCTGTAAAAACTCAATCAGTTATCATCTATTTATAGATTAATCTAAGATCTGTTTGTCAAGCCCTTACCTCTCTCTCCTGGATTCCAGTATTTTATCTCCAATTGCTTGTTGTACATTTCAAACTGTATGTCTCTTAGACATCTTAAGTTCAACATATCCCCAAACGATTTCTTTATCTCCTCCTCTCCTCCAAATCCACGCCCCATCTTCCTAACTTTCCTATTATGGTGCAGGATACCACCATCATTCTAGTTACTTATACTTTGAATCCTGGTGTTATCCTTGACTTCACTCTCACTGACCATATCCAATCAATTGCCAAATCCTGTTCACTTTTATCTTTACGACATCTCTCATATATGTCTCTTTCTCTCTTTATATGCTGCCATTATGCTGGTCTAGGACTTCATCACCTTTTCCTTGGATTATTGCAATAGTCTGCTAGTTGGTGTCCCTTTCTCAAGTTTCTCCCCTTTCATTTAGCCTCTACTCAGCTGTCACATTGATTTTTCTAAAGCTCAGGCCTGACCATGTCATCCCTCTAGTCAATAAATTCCAGTGGTTCCTTATTATCTATAGGACAAATTAAAATTTTTCTATTTCATTTTAAAGCCTTTCTTATCTTTCTGGTCTTCTTATACTTCACTTTTCACCATGTATTCTGGGATTCAGTGATACTGGCTTCCTGGCTGTTCCTTTGTATACCTGCCACTTATGGTTGGTACATAGTAAGTACTTAATACATGCTTTATGACTGCTTGACTTGACAGGATAAAAATCAGAAAGTGGGCTAATAGCTGTAGTTACGACTGGATTTGTCAGAGGAGCCTAGTTTTCAATCTCAACTATACTAGCAGTGATACCTTGTAGACCTCAGTTTCCTTGTCTGTCAAATAAGCGTGTGAGAGTCTCTAAGGTGCCTTCTCTCTCCAAATACAATGATTCTTTAAATGTACACTTCATAGAATTAACTCAAGAACTAAATTCAATGAGCATTAACAGACTACCAACAAGTTGACAACAATGATGTCTCTGGTTACGAAATAAACTGTAAGGCCTCCCTGAATCTGATGATGGCTATGGGGAAAATTATAAAATGAAAACTTCAGGTGTTACAAAAATTTCTAGTATATCTACCTCTAAAAAAATCTGTTTTCTTCTTCTCCCTCTCCTCATCCCCAAGCATTTTAATGGAAACAGAGCAAACAACCTCAGAAAAATCCGTTCAATTTTTCATAATGTAACATGATAACACAGCAATTAGATCTATGGTATACACCCAATGCATAACAAATGAGTTTGTCATTTCACTAACAACTAGGGAAAATGTCCAAGTAAGATGCTTCCTCATCTAAATTGGGAGTAAAGAATTTTAGAGAGACTTATTTTAGACACTGGACTTAGGAAAGTGTTCATCCCTCATCATCCCTTTTATCTTAAAAGGAAGGCAAAGGATATAGGCCTTAGGTCACTGGGCTTTATTGAGCTAAGCCACTGACAGTTATGATCTCAATATGATTGCTTATTTGTGTAGTGGCAGCTCAGGATAGTTGCTGCTGAGGTGACAGATTCCATCCAGAGACTGGGAAGCAATTCTGGGAGACTTGTGCTCTTGACCAGTTCTCATTCATTGCACCTTAGAGTTCCTTTCATTCCTAAGCCTCATCATTTTTCTCTCCCTTGACAGTCATCATCATGGGGGGCAATAAATGAGGGGTGAAGCAGGGAACTAGCCAAGATCCAAAGTACCTTCCATTCTTTCAATTACCAAGAGGAGAAATGTGATGCCACTTTGTTCTTATTTCCAACACATTCAGCCCTTTGAAATGGCTGTGCCACTCTTTCCTCATGAGCTAACAAGGTTGTGTGGAGGGAGGGTTAAGATGGCCAGCCAATTAAAAGGATGATATGAAGGTGATCTGAATGATCTAGCCTGCTGAGATACTGTAATTTCCAGAATTATAGCTAGTGCAATCATCACTAATGAGCTCAGTTTGGGCAGACACTGTCACCTTCCCATGACACATACTCGAGGCTGGAATTCAGCTTTCCGGCTGCTTTTTGTTGCATGGTGTCTGCTTTTTTGTTTGTTTGCTTTGGTTCTCTTTTTCAAATAGGAAACGGCTGCTTAGATTTCAAAACACTTCCTAGTGAGATGGCAAATCCCTGTGCAATAAAAAATGGATGAAGGAAAGGTAGCCTGCTCATAAAATGCAACTCTGTGAAAATGAGCCAACGATCCTATTGAATATATGGATATAAATGATTGATGGCTACGAACAGAATCTCAACATGCAAATGCCAAAAATGGCAGGAAACTGTGTCATATACTTCATGTGAAGATAGAACTGCCTTATTACAGGTGTCAATTTACAGGCTCCTAGCTCAGGAGGTACGAAAGTTGAGCATCTGATAATACTCAAATTTCTTAAATTTCATGCAATGTACATATGTGGAATAACCTAATGTAAAGAAGATGTCTGTGAGGAGCAATCTATATCATCAAAGGATTCTAGGTGATGAGAATTTCTAGAGACAGAAGAGAAGGGAGAAATATGAGAGAGCCAGAAAATGACAAACAGAAGAAAAAGGAGTGACTGAGGATGGTGAAGAATCTGATCTGGGCATCCTGAGCCTTCATTTCCCCAGAAGCAGCATTCTCCAGTGCCTGCATTCTCATCATCCATACTAAACTTTGTTGCTGATGACCATGTTGTGGCCCATAATTTCATGTTCAACTGGATCCCATGCTATGAAACCCAACACCCTCAAATGCTGCTTGGGCTCTTACCGTAACATCGTACCTGCCATGCTAATTTAGGAATACGGGATAGGATTGAGTCGAATTCTCAATCTTCCAGCGCTCTAGGATGGGAAGATGTTTTTGAGAAATGAGTGGTATATTTTCTATAATTTTCCGATATTGTATCTTACATTTTGATTTTAAATAAATATTACTATATGATAGTATGACTATGTTTAATTCAGGCCTATTGAGACTTAGAAGAAAAACAGAGGCCCATGAATAAAAAAAAATGAACTTCAAAAGGGTTCTAGATCCTATAGATTAAACATTTTCAACTGTTGCACTTATTTTAATTAGCAAAATCATCTCTGAACTCCATACATTTTCATTGGCTATCTCCCAAGTCAGCTATGCTCTCCTTACTTGTCTCTGACTCTTAAGTTTCCCTAGTTCCTATCAAGTCTAAACTAAAATCCTTCCTTTTTCAAGAAATATTTACCAAGACTCCTTAATGCCATAACTCCAATTTATCCTGTATGTACATTGTTTTACATACATAGTCATGTGTGTGTTTGTGTGTGTGTGAGAGAGAGAGAGGAGGGAGTGAGAGAGATAGATCTCCTCGAAAGCAAGTATTCTTTTGCCTTTCTTCAGATCCCTACTGCTTAGCAGGGTGCTTCATATAGTAGTAGGTGCTTAATAAGTACTTGTCTATTTAATTTGACTTGCTAAATCAATAATCAATCAATAAGGGGCAGCTAGGAGTCTCTGTAGACAGAAAAATTGGATCTGTAGTTGGGAGGTCCTGTCTTCTAATCTAGCCTTATTCACTTCCTAGCTATGTGACCCTGGGCAAGTCATTTAACTCCAACTGCTTAGCCTTTACCTCTCTTCTGCCTTGGAGTGAATACTTAGTATTGATGCTAAGACAGAAGATAAGGGTTTTTAAAAGTTGATCAATAAATATTTATTAAGTTCCTGCTATGTTCCAGGCACCATGCTAAGTGCCAGAGATACAAAAAGAGCAAAAGACAGTTTCTGCCTTTAAAGACCTTACAATTTAATGGATTGACTAAGATCACAATCTCTTTCTGTCTTACTAATAGTGTCTGGATGGGTTCTATTTTCTCCCCATTTCCTATCATTTACTCTATTCCCTCCCCACTAAAAAACAAAACAAAACAAAATTCTTCATCATATGGTGACCAAACTTCTGGTGATAAAGTTGAAAAATAGTGCCAAGTTGATTCTTGGACATCAGGCATAGTCCATTGTTGAGTTTACTTGAAGGACCAGACAAGGCTTGCACATCCTATGGAACCTTCATGCTTCAAGAACCCAGATGCACATCTGTTCTGAAATGAAGCATCAAGGTAGGACTTTAGTGAAGTTCCAAATAAGAATACTCAAGTATTTATTATGCTATATTAATTGTGAAGTTTTTATGTAGGAACTTCTTGGTAACCCCCTTACTTTTTGCCTATCTTGACTTGATTTGTTCACAGTTATAAATGATTTTACTTATCTGTTTTTAAAAAAAAGAAAGAAAATTTAAAAGTAAAAAAGACAATCTTCCAGGAAATACAACTCTGACACTTTACTAGACAATAGATAATGATACAGGGAAAATGTTAACATTAATCCTGATTGACATAACTAAGTGCATCTCTATTGTTCAGTCCACAATATTTACTATTTAAATATTTTTCTTCCTTCTCTATTTCCAAATAAAAGGGTTTGAGGCCAAGAAAAAAGATAAATAATATCCAAAACAGGCTGATTAAAATATAAATAGAACAAAGTTGCTTTAAAAACTTTATCAATTATTAAGATAGAGGCATAAAGTGCTCAGTGGATTGAGAAGGTCCTGGATTCAAATCTAGCCTCAGATACTTCCTAGCTGGGTGACCCTGGCCAAGTCATTTAACCCTCATTGCCTATCCCTTACTGCTCTTCTGCCTTGGACCCAATACACAATATTGATTCTAATACAGAAGGTAAATTAAAAAAAAAGATGGAGGTATGAATCAATCAGTCAAAATTTATTAAGTACCTAGACACTGACTATAAAAAGATCAAACAAAATAGTCCCTGCTCTTGAGTTACTTATAATTTAACAGGAAAAAATCTAAGTATATATATCAGCAGAAATGATATTTACATGGTGAAAATGATATAATTTTTATGGCAGAAGGTAAGAGCAGCTGAGGTCAGGGATTAGATTAGACCTCATATAGGAGATGGTACTGGAGCTGATCCTCGAAGGAAATCTAAGAGGAAGAGATGAAGAAAAATCTCCTTACAATGAATACTTTCAGAAGTGGAATGGATTGCCTTCAAGAGTGCCTGACAAAGTCTTTGCTTGAAGACTTCCAACTAGGCAGACTCCATTGCATGGACCAGATGCCACTATACTCTTTACAGTGGGCTAGTTGGCCACTGTGGTCTTCTTCTAACTGAAATGTCTGTAATTCCATGAATGAAAGTAATTAAGTTTGGGTTAGGTTAGAGATGGTGTTGAAAGCTGGTAAGAAAAATGCAGATTTGATGGGGATAGCCAATAGGAAGTCCTAACAGTCATAAAACTATAAGAAGAATCATATTTGAAATAGGTAGAAAACTACAGTAAAATGGTATTCTTTTATATAGCAATAAATGACAGTTATTCTATGACCTAATAGAAAGAGAGAGACGCTGCTGAATATACAGTTGGATCCCATTTCATATGTACTAAACACAGGAAAATTCAGATATACATTGATTGACAAATTTTAAATAGGCAGAAAATACATAAAATAAAATTTATTAATTATGTGTTAACCCATGTCATTTCCCCAAGTGGTCAAAAGTCTTAAATCAGTTTCCCTTATCATGCTCATTATCATTCTGAGAAGCATTAGTGTGAGTCACTACTTTATTTTGCACCAAACGGCTCCAGTATCAGTCTTTGTTCAGAGTTTTCACTTGAAACAAGCCATACCTACATCAGAGTAGTGCTTTCCTTTGTTTAATTAACACTATTTAGTTATCAATAATGGCCCCAAAATAAAATGATAGTGATACTAGTAGCTCTGATGAACCTAAGAAAAGTCATTAAGTTTTTAGGTATATTCATATAAGAAAAACTTAAGTAATGGGATTCGCTATTATATATAATTTTCATCTTATATGAAGGGTCTTAAAATGTACTGGTCACATAAAATGAAGTCCTACTATATTACAACTAGCACTGAAATAGCATTGGCTTTCCAGTGGCATTTGTTTGACTTTTTCAGGAAAGTTTTTAACTTATAAATAATCAATGATACTAAAATATCATTATTGGTGTTATCATACAAATTAACACATATTCGCATTCATGGTATATAAAAGATACCAGGACACACTTAAAAGAAATACAAGAAAGGAGACAAAAAAAACTGAAAAACTTTGTGTGTTTGTTAATTAACCTTTATATGAAGTTATTATTACTTGTTTGCGGGGAAAACCGAAGTGGGAAAGGAAAGAGGAAGAAAATGGACTGGAAGGTAACTTCCTTTTATATTTTAGCTCAGATTTTGGGCATCTAAAGTAACTGCAGACCACACTTATTTTGTCTTGCCCTAGTGACTCACTTATAAGAAAGATAACAGTTGTATGGCCAGAGAGGAGAATAAAAGGATTTAGAGTGAGAATATATCTCAGAGAATAATTAGTAGATTCAAATCTTTCACTTTGCAGATGACAAAACTGAGAACAGTAGAGGAAAAATTATTTGCCAAAAATCATACAGAAAAGAGTGAAGCTGAAATTCAGACTTATGTTATTAGATTCAAGTTTCTACCTTTTTTTCTACTTTATCTTACAGCTGTTTTCAGCTCTTTCCAGCCTATCAGCAAGCTTGTTTTTAAAGTATTTTTTGGAAGTGCAAGATGAGGTCAAAATAACTTGGGGAATGTGACCTAGAAACTTCAATTATATGGAAATATTTTGGGAGAAAGAAAAGGTTTTGAGGAGATTCACTCCTAAATATATTAACGCTGTGTGGAGGGAGGTCAGAGTTCTATCACATTGCATATTTCTATTAGGTTAAGCAGGAAATTGGGTCATGCTATATATTTGGGACCATTATAATAGTCACAGACCATTGTAATCCAAAGTAAAGTGATGCTTCACTATAAATTATTTGAAAATGATGTGTCTATGACTTGATGGAAATGTGAATGCTGAAAGCTCAGTTTGAATTTTGATGGGTAATAATTATTAATCTGAATAATTAAACATATCTATTCTTGGGGATCATTTAACCCAATAATTATTACCCACAAAATTAAAACTGTGCTTAAAATTCAGTTTTTCTCTGTCAATTTCCTTCCATCAGCAATTGTTTCTTACATTCAAAAGTAGATACAAAGCAACTGACTGTGATAATAAGAAACTACTGCACTTTGTATAGATAGTAAGGTTATAACAGAGGAATCCAGTGGGTGGAGGATTGATTCTTGAGCCAGAAAGTGGCTTAATTTGAATTTAAGTCCTACCTCTACTATACACTGGCTTATAAGCAAAGGAAAGTCATTTGACTTCTCATTGATTTGGGCAACTTTTAAAAACTTTAACTTACAAAGAAAGAACACACCTAAATTGGTACAGGGAGTTTCTTTATCAATAAAATCAGAAGTCCAGCCTTCATATGATTATAAGCTATCAGAAGAGCTAACAATTTAAAACATACAGAAAATCATTTTTGTAATTGCTCTAATACTTTTTCAAATGATTTGCAGTTTTGGCAATGTGAGTTTTTCTCCACAGAAACTTTGATTTAGTCCATTGTTCTTTATAAGCTGTGCTTTCGCAAAAACAAAAACAAATGAAAAACTAATCTCATCCTCTGATACCCAGTGTTGCTTTCCTTTTAGAAAAGGCTCATTGGATTCCCACTCAAAGTCATTTTATCATGATGGAACAAACTAAATCTTTTGCTCTGTTAAACTGGGCATAATATAACCCAAGATCACTTCCATCCTATGATGAGATGTCAGAGGAAGCTAGACTAGCTCTTGTCTCATGGTTCAAGGTCAATTATTATAGCAAGGCAGGGAAAAAAAGAGACAAACTGAAGGAGAAAAAAAGGATCTGGAGCTGAATAGAAAGAAAATTCAAGGAGATGGAGAAGAATTCAAGCAAAATGAAATGAGAAGAAAGAGAAACATTTGCAGTTGTAGGAGTTGGACCTGGGAAGAGATATAAGGAAAAGACCTAAAGATGAATGAGAATAGAATGTTATAGAAAGAAAGAACTAGGTGAGGAAAGAAGAAGATTGTTGTTGAGATAAAAGAATTTATTAAGATAAAAGAAATAAAGGAAATTAGATGTGACAATAGAGGTGCTAAAAAGGTAAAAATTTTATTGATAGCATTTGAACTGGACTCTTCACCAGCATTTTACTCAGATGTTTGACAAGGGAACTATGATCATGCATGAAAAAGACTAAGGTTATCACCCCCATTAAAAAGAAATATGCAATGTGGTAGAACGAAAGATTCCTTAACCCATTTGCCCTAATACAAATGAACAATAAAACAACCTAGAAAGATTTTAATATACAAGGAGGAAAATGGAACTGAAGTATTAAAAGGGAATCTTAATCTGTGTCTTGTATCAGGTTGAGCAAGGGCAGCTAGGTTGCCAAGTGGATTGAGTGCTGAGCCAGAAGCCAGGAAGACTCACCTTGCTGAATTCAAATCTGACCTCAGGAACATACTGGCTGTGTGACCCAAATGAAACACATTTTTATACATTGGGTGAAGAGGCAAAGACAGTATTATTCTATCCAGTTTCTTAACTCTGTTTGTCTCAGTTTCCTCATCTGTAAAATGAGTTGGAAAAGGAAATGGTAAACCATTCGAGTTTCATTGCCAAGTAAACCCCAGATGGGGTCATGAAGAGTCAGACAGAACTGAAATAAGTAAACAGTAACATCAAGAAGAGGAAAGTAGCAGAAAATGACAGTGAAAAGAAAGGGAAGTAGTACCACTAAATATTTGGAGCAAAGCTATCAATATGAACCAGATCTTCCCTAAGAGGAAGAATAGATCACTTGTAAAAAGGAAGAAGTCACTCTTTATCTTAAGGAAAGATGAGTTGGATACATGAATGCTATCCTGTGGGAAAGTTACAAGAAAAAAGAAAAAGATGAGCATTGGGGGCTGATTACTTCCTGCTGAAAGGTACTGTTGAAAGCAACTATTAAACAATTTGATAGCAACAATAGAGACCTCCTGTCTTCCTAGGCAGGACATCTGTTCAAAATGTAACAGAGAACCTCACAAAACTGGCCAAACCAGATAACTATTATCTACTTCTAGTGATTAGATTGGATGCAAATCATGCTGCCAGAAGGAATCTAGAAACCATTACAAAAGATTATGAAGTCTTAGATGCGAAACTAAAGACCTTAGGGCTTGGAGTGTATTTTTATCCCAGCTGTCAGTCAAAGGCAAGAGGTTTATAAGGGAAAGAATATTTGGGAAGTGAAAGGCTGATTCAGAATATGATATCTAATGACAGTATTTGAATTTATGTAATATAGTTTAAAACTAGGAATGACACCTTCCTGGCTAAGTTAGGAGTAGAACTAAGGAGTCCCAATAAACATGTATTTGCCTGATGTTATGAGGAAGAGTATAGATATTTAGTGAAATTAGCATCAAGGCTGTCAGGCTGTAAGATAAGACCTGAAGATTCCAAGGATGGAATTATGGCAAGGAAGGAAGTGATTTCCTGAGAGACTCTGTTATGGCTGAGAGAGCAGATGGATTCTGAAAACTATCTCCAGTGAAGAGCCCAGGAGAGAGTGGATTTGCCTCCCAGAAGTAACAACTGCCTGTGGGGAAATTCAAGTTGAGCTGGAGGATCAGACTTGGGTTGGTGGACATCCCAAGCTGATTAAAGCTTCCTGGTTTTACCCTTTGGGATTAATTTGGCTGGAACCTGTGCTCTTGGAATATACTTAGACTGAAACATTTTGAGCTACTGATCAAGACTATCAGACCATCTACGAGAGATCCCATTAGTCCCTTGTGTCCTGGCGGCCTGCATTTAGTGTAGTGCAGGGATTTCCCAGATCTTTAACCTTTAACCCTGAATTGATCCCATAGTGTTTTAGAGTAGTGTGACCTCTCCCAGTTCTTTTAATCTTAACTATTAAAAAAAAGTGTTTTTTATTCCTATTGTGTTTTTCCCTGTACAAGTAAGGTATCCCTGGATGTTTTAATCTAAGTGGCAGCTGGATCCCAACTGTCATTCACTCTCATTGTCACAGCCTTTTTGTAGTTGGTTAAGATTGTACTACATCTACAACCTTTATTCTTCCTTCATCCCTTTCTCCCCAGAAGAACCTCTGTGTGTGTGTATGTGTGTTTATTTACCCACTTCAGTTGGTGACCCAGATGTGTACTATGTAGCTATTGGATCTAATTGACAACTATAGTATCCAATCGGATAATAACTTTGTCCTGGAGTCTGTGTGAGTACACCAGAAGCTATACCTTTTATCTCATTAGCAAACAGCTGAAAAGGTTTCTCATAATCTGGGATTCCTAACATAGGGGCAAATAAAATTGCTTCATGTTCCGACTTCAGTTTCAGAGGTTCTGGTTCTGTATTCCTGGTCAGATCTGTCATAGACTTAGTGGCCTCACTATATCCAGGAATCCACTGTCTATAGAAACCAGTAGTTCCAAGAATAGCTCTAAGTTGTTTTTTAGTGTTAGGTGAACTCAGTTTCTGGATGTCAGCTATTCTCTTTTGAGTGATACTTCTGGAACTCTCTGACAACACAAATCCAAGATATTGCCCACGAGGCAAAACCCATTGTAATTTTGTCTTGGAGATTGAATTGTTTATATAATTAAATCAAAAGAACCTTGCTATCCCTAAGACACACCTTTGCATTTGGGGATGCTAAAAGAATATCATACACAAAATGTACCAATTTACTGTCTTTAAACTAAATTGTTTTTAGATCTCACTTTTGAATTTGAGAGAACTGGCTAGGTGCGTCTGTATACCCCTGTAGAAGACGAGTCCACATCCACTGAGTTTTCTCCCAAGTGAAAGCAAAGGTCTTTTGAGAATCCTCGTGGATTGGTAACAAGAAAAATGAAAAGCATAAATCTACCTCAAGCTACAAATATCTAGCCTGACATAGAATAGAAGAATTTATAACAGCTGGACTTGGAAAAATTGGATGAGTCTTGATGACATAATCATTTATAGCTCTGTGTAAATGAATTCAGTTAATTTAGCACTAGCACCACTTATATTACTATTTACATTGATTAAATTATCACTATTATTAATCAGTTTACTATTAATACCAATTAAATTATTATTAACACTAAGAGCACCATTACCATTATTTACAATCATATTACCATTATCTTTAACATATACAATTTCATCAATATTCACTTTATTCCCATTACCTTGATAAATTACTTCTGAACTTTGGGCACACCTTCATAACGAAGCTGTCCCTCCATTCAGGTTACCATGATTACCATTTCCCTGGACAACCTCACTGTACTTTGGTCTTACTCCAGCTCTTATATAGTCTTGCATGGTTGCCATATTGGGAGCTTGAATACCCTGGCAACAGGCATTTGGACAGTGAAAACTATTTTTTTGCATTAAATCTATAATTATTATTGCCATTATTCCAATTGTTCCATCTATAACCATAATTACCATTATTATTATACTGATTATATATATTGTTAAATCTTTATCCATTAAATTGACCTCCAAACCTATATTCCTTGACTAGATGACCAGCTCTATCACATAAAAAAATGTCTTGGTCCTTGGTACCATGTGTTCCTTGCTGTACTACTCTTATAGTCTGAGTTCTTCCTTTCTGTAGCTCTAAGAGCAGCCATTGTTTTAATATTAACTATTTCCTTTTGTTTAGCTTTGTTATTTGCCTCTCTTAGCTGGTTCCTGAGATCTTCAATCAATACATCTTTCTCATTACTGGTCTTATCCCTCTCTTGTGCAAAGACTTATGTCACCTTTCTTTTCAATTCATCTAAACTAAAGAGTTCCCAATCAGGACAATTGTCCTTGAAAAATCTTTTAACTTGGGGGACATCATTCTTAACAAATAGGCACTTCACATGGTCAATGGTGCTATCCTCTTGGATATCTAGACCTAAGTCTAACTCTGCAGCCTCTATTATTAGATCAAGAAACAATGCTGGTATTTCTTCCCCTGCCTGCCTGACCTTCTCGAACTTTGGCCAAGCATTTGGATGCCTAGCATTGTTTTCTAACACTTTTAATATGGCCTTTCTAGCCTGTTTTAACATCCTAAATGATGGTACTGAACTTAGTTCTATCTCCTCCCAATTCTCAGGCCAAGGTGTCAAGCCTTCTGTAGTCCTACTCTCTTCCACAATCTTTCCTCTGTCATGCCTAGACATAACTTCTCCCAAGATATACCAAACATCTGAAAAATCTGAATTGTACATTTTAATAAAGGACCTGATATTCTTTATGAACTTTCCTGGGTCATCATGAAAATTAGGGGTATTTCTCTTAATTGTTTCTACTTCTGCCTTTAATCTTATATGTTGTTTAATGTGGGAAATTCCATTGTCACACACAATCAGTAAATCTCAAAGCAGAAACAAATTAATAGGAATGTCATCCTTATCTTGGGTTTTCTGTTCTTTCCCTGCTCTAGTATCACTAGGAGTTTCACTATCAGTATCTACCTTTGGGTCCTTTCACTGCTGTGCAAAACCAAAGCCAGTGTCCATAGATCTGTTCTATTTTATATACAATTCCATATTATCCATTTGAATTTGCATTACTTTAATCATTAATTTAAGTTCTGACACTCTATTCCACCATATAACAATCACCTTAATAGTATATGACAGTGATGGGCAAACTACAGCCCACAGGCCAGATGTGGCCCCCTAAAATGTACTATTCAGCTGTGGGACATTATTCCTAATCTGATGAATACAATGAGTAGGATATAATACAATGAAAATTCAAAAGAGTTGCCTTAGAAACAGACTGACGCATGAGCATTTCCTTTCCTTTGGCCTCCTCTTTAAAAAATTTGCTCATCACTGGTATATAACATACATTTAACCAACCATCTCATTCTATACAGGATATACAAACAGAGCAGTAGCATAGGTATATTTGCTACAATATCTAAAGCAGTTATCCCCCATACAGGTTGTACAAATTCAAAATTAAGCTCTACTTTTATATATTTGGGTATACCTTTAAATAAGAAATGAAGAATACCCCACAACACATTCCATAAAAATAACTATACAATTGTCTACTATATCCTCCATTACTGCTCTTAACAGTATTGGTACTACTCCTTTACTTACTGACAAACTATAAGTATTATTAAATTCCACTATGAATTAATTAATTACAATATATAATTGTAATTAACAATAATAATTAACAATACAGCAAAGAAAAGAAAAAAAAATTAATACTATAGGCAAAAAAACTTCAAAGAAAATGGTCAAACACCCTTCTCCTGAGGTTGTTAAATGTCCAGGAATACTATAAAACCTTTAAAGAAGTTTGTCAATGAGTTCAGTGGGGGAGCAGTTTGTGCTGATAGGTTGATAGAATGTTGGTGTCTCAGCCAAGCACTGAGAGTTGTACCTTTGGTGATTAAATCTAAAGATGGGCAGTGTAGATTTAATCTAATTATCACAGTCTCAGATGGAATGTTTAGAGCACCAGCACCTCCAGCCCTGCCTGAGTGTCCCAGAGATAACTTCCTATCCCCTTCTCAAACCTCCATCTGGGCTTGCCAACTGAAGTGGGTAAATAAACACACATACACACACAGAGGTTCTTCTGGGGAGAAAGGGATGAAGGAAGAATAAAGGTTGTAGATGTAGTACAATCTTAACCAACTACAAAAAGGCTGTGACAATGAGAGTGAATGACAGTTGGGATCCAGCTGCCACTTAGATTAAAACATCCAGGGATACCTTACTTGTACAGGGAAAAACACAATAGGAATAAAAAACACTTTTTTTTAATAGTTAAGATTAAAAGAACTGGGAGAGGTCACACTACTCTAAAACACTATGGGATCAATTCAGGGTTAAAGGTTAAAGATCTGGGAAATCCCTGCACTACACTAAATGCAGGCCGCCAGGACACAAGGGACTAATGGGATCTCTCGTAGATGGTCTGATAGTCTTGATCAGTAGCTCAAAATGTTTCAGTCTAAGTATATTCCAAGAGCACAGGTTCCAGCCAAATTAATCCCAAAGGGTAAAACCAGGAAGCTTTAATCAGCTTGGGATGTCCACCAACCCAAGTCTGATCCTCCAGCTCAACTTGAATTTCCCCACAGGCAGTTGTTACTTCTGGGAGGCAAATCCACTCTCTCCTGGGCTCTTCACTGGAGATAGTTTTCAGAATCCATCTGCTCTCTCAGCCATAACAGAGTCTCTCAGGAAATCACTTCCTTCCTTGCCATAATTCCATCCTTGGAACCTTCAGGTCTTATCTGACAGCCTGACAGCCTCGATGCTAATTTCACTAAATATCTATATGCTTCCTCATAACACTGAAGTCTGGAAAATCAAATCCAAAGGACTTTAAATTGAAAAGGAGAAGGGGGGAAGGCTTTAGTGTCTATTCATCAAGTTTGATAATATGGAGTATTTACAATATAGGAAAAAGAAGAGGCAATATCCTACTGGCTCTTTAGATTCTACCACCAGGATTCAGTTCCTTTTTGGCCTTGGAACTTTCTTTAGCCCAGAAGGCTTTCTTATCCTGAAATATCCTTTTGCCTTTTCAGTTGTTTTATGGGTCTCCTCTTTGGGCCCACCTTACTAGCTATATTCCCCTCCTGCCCATGCTTCTCATTGTATATACTATGCCATCATGGTCCCCATGGAATAACTTTCCTTTCACTTCGAATTCCCTATTATCAGCTCCTTTTTAGGTATTGTCTTCCCCATTAGAATTCAGGTTCTAAGAGTGGCACCTATCTATCTTTTTACTTGTATTTGTATCCTCACATCTAAACATAGTGCCTGGCATACAGCAATCACTCAATAAATATTTGTTACGTTACCAGTAGATACATAACAAAAAAATTCCCTTTACACCCTCTTCTCCAAAGGAAAGAGGAGAATGCTCAAAAGTTGGGTGCACAGGCTTCTCTATCCATCCATTGAATGACATTTTGTTTTGGGGGATTATTCCCTATAAAAACTCATGACAAGCTGCTTATATGTTATTTTCCACTGCAAACCATTGGTAGTGCTGGAGACTGGGAGGACCAATATGGTCCTGACTCATAAACTTAATAAACAAAGATGAGGAAAGGAAAATTAAGGAATGTAAGAGGGAATATCGATAAGGCTCCTATAATGGTCAAGTACTTTTTTAGAACTACTGTCTGAAAAACAAAGGGGAAAAAAGGAATGCTGAATTTAGCTTCCACAATTTAATGAGCAGCTGGAGTGTTTCTGCATGATTTAGCTTAATGTAACAAGATTGGAATTCTTAAGTTTCCAGAAAAAAATGAAGTGAAGTTCATGTTAGTTTTCCATTTTCTGTGTAACACTTACCCTTTGACACCTAGGAGCCCTGGACTTGAATATTTAGACAATAAATTAATAACAAACCAAGAGAAGAGCCAGCCCCATGGTACAGGGCATTAACATTCCCACCTAAAAGGCACTTTACACTAGGAGAAGGGTCCATTTTGTGTATGAAGGGTATTTCTTGGCTCTCCTTGCCATAGCCTATGGCTCTGCATCAATATTGTATCAGCATTTCAATGAGTAAAGCAGCTCACAAGAGACCTTTCTCCAAATACTGAGATGCTGGTCTGTTCATGTGCCTGCCCTTCGGCTTCTAGACACCACTGTTTTGGTAGGGATGTGACAGATGTGTTGTTGAACTGTGAACATCTGGAGAGCTTATTGATCTGGGACAGGATATGCTCTATGGGCAACAGCGTGACCCCCATTAGTGCCTGATGGGGACATATCTTGAATCTATTTTAGGTGTGGTGGACATGCTGCAACTTCTTCTGGCTAGCCCTCCAACTATCCCAGATAATTGTGCATGATCACATTTATAGTTGCTAGATATAGACATAGAAGGATTATTTCAGACAGGGAATTGGCAAAAAATAAAAAATAAAAGGATCATTTGGCCCTTATTCCAATGCCCAAATGAAACACATTCATATACACTGGATGAGGGGGCAAAGAGGATGTTATTCTATCCAATCAAGTAACTAAATAGCAGCTATTCCCCTAGGTTAGAAGTGCAAATGACTCTGCTAGCAAGATGGGGCTTAGAGAAAATCCAGACTAATCTTTGTGGAACTCTGCTCCAAATGAATAGTGTTAACAAACATTTACTAAGACAGTTGCATTATTTTCTTTCCTTGGGGTTTAAGAACCTAGGAAACTCCTGTCTTTATTTTTTTCATTTCACCATTTGATCAGGGTATTTTTTTTTCTTCTTAAAGAAATCTCGTATCATGCCATGTGTCTTTGCATAAAGGATGAAGACATTTATCTTTAAATTTGAGCTATGTTATGTCCTGAAATAACCCATATCTTAATATTCAGTAAGCGAAGGGTTAGACCGGCAGCCCAACTCCAGAGTCTGAATGGAATCCACAACTAGTTCTTCTGGTTTAGCAACAGGAATTTTTATTCTGAAAATAATAGCCATTTAAGAAGTTTGGGACAAATCCAGAACTATGTCACAGTATACAGTTATATTCTCTGCATTAAATGCTAATGGGATCTGACTTTGTAACCCATAAATCATTTTTTAAGAAGGAGATCAGGGGAAGTTATAACAGACATCTTTGAGTGTCCATGGTGGGAAAGGAAAAGTCAGAATAATTGGAAAGTGAGAAGGTAAGACAAAACTAGGTCCCTCCTCCTACCCAGTTGACCTCTCCCTAATCCTTGTCCATTAAAACCTGCATTCACGCTTTTTTTCTATGATTGATTTGTAAAAAATTTAGCCTTTACAGGAATATTTGCTTTCTAAAATATTAGAGTGCTAAGTTACTGGGACTGGAATTTTCAGCTTCTTTCTAAGAATAAAAGAGGATCTGAGGCATTCAGAAAGGGACCTTTCTGTCCTCCTGAAACAAAAATATGGAGTGGTAACATAGTAGAACTGTACCATGAGGCCATTTTAGTAGGAGAGAAGGGAGCTTTTTGATAAAAGTGATAAAAAAAAGTCTTTTTTTTTAATCTTATAATTTTAAGTCAGGCACAAACAAAGTTCCAGTATGACCTACTGCCTCATTGATTTTCCCAGCTGAGTGAGTCCAACTCATCTGTTCTTTAGAGTTTGCTTCATTTCATTTTGATTTAGTTTTCAGCTTTTTCAGCACTTTTCTTCTCACTAATCTTAATTATTACACAAAAATATATGTGAAACTTGAAGATTTACCTGTCTCCCTATACACAACCTTTGGGTTGAAAGAAACCCCAAATCTTTCTTCTTAACATCAAATATAACTTCATTGCAGCACCCCTGTGGCTTGGGAATTGACCTAAACTTCCCTAACACGATTTGAACTTAGCTTGTAGGACTTGTGACAGACACATTCTAAGTTAGCATAACATATAACCAATGAAAAAATTATTTATTGGCATTAAATAAATGCAATAGTGAAATCTTCAAAGAATATAGAAAACAAACCTTTGATTCACTGATGTTTTCATTTTATAATGGTTGGTGTTAATTCACAGCCTTAGTTAATCAAAGATTTGATAAAGGCAATGATGGATGCAAAGATGGAGAATAGAGATCGAATTAACATTATTGTGGAATTTGGAAAAAGCAAGTTTTTGGTTATTCTTAATGTATTCTCTGGATACAGGGACAATTTAATAATATCTATATCTTGAAGTGTATCAGAATAAATGAACAAAAGGGAAGTTGATTTGCTTTGCTCCCAATTGGTCTAGAAAAGCACGGGTGAATGTTTCTGAGATCATGTGCCCACACTGCAACTTCGAGCTGCCTGTTAACCCCCTGTATTACTCCAGACAGCTGAGGGAGAAAGTCATCACCCTGGGAGGCTGGCCAGAGGGGCAGGATGTGCAAAAAATGTCCTCAGGCACTATGGAGAGAGGGGGAATAGAGCAACACTTCCCCTACTCTCCTGGCACCCATGCCACACCTTCACCAATACAGGTCTAGAATATAAAATTCAGTATTGAAAATTTCATCTGTATCCTTCATATCTATTCTGATCTTCTCTTGCTCTTGAGTCCATTTTATGTGTCCTTTGAAATAAAGGGCAAATGGAAATGTATCTCTCTTTTCTTGGATTACCTTCTCATTTAGTCACATTTATTTCACATATCTACTGCAAAATGACTAGGTTTAATCATTGACTTTACTGTGGTCTTCTTATGTGATCTGAAGCAAATCACTTTATCTCCAAGGGCCTCAGTTTTCTTATTTGTAAATGAAGGTGATAAGTCCATTGATATTCAGTTTGGAAAATAGATTGATATAGCTTCCTATTAATATTTAGTTTTCAAACAGAGTGCCTTGGGCTTTATTTGTTGGCATAAAAAAAAAAAAACAGAATGAGAGTAGTGTGTGGAGTAATGGAATTGGCTTTAGGACCTCCAGGACTCAAATCTTGCCTCTTGTATTTACTAACTTTGCAACTATGGGCAAGTCACCTCGCCTCACCCTCAGTTTCCCTAGGTGGTACAGTCAATAGAGTGCCAAGCCTAAAGTTAAGGAATACTCAACTTCCAGAGTTCAAATCTAGACACAGACATTTCTTGCTGTGTGACCCTGGGCAAATCACTTAACCTAGTTCATCTCCATTTCTTCATTTATAAAAGGAGCTGGAGAAGAAAATTAAAAACCACTTTGATATCTTTGTCAAGAAAACCCCAAATGGGGTAACGAAGAATTGGACACAACTGAAACAACCAAACAACAACAATAATTATACTGATATAAATAGAATAAAATGATGTCTTAATATTATTATTATACTGATAATATAAATATATGATAATTTACTATAACAAATCATTATTGATAAGTAATTACTTAATGTCAAAATGCTAATAATGTATATATATATATACAACACAAAAATGTTAATAATGATTATATTACTAATAGTAATATTATAATACACATAATATAAATACAAATACTGATAAGTCATAGAGTTAAGAGACTCAAATGAGATAATGTCCTTCTCAAGGTTAAAGATGTTATACAAATCTACTCATATTAGAGTATCTAGGTTTCATCTATAATTGATTGCATGTGACTGTCATAATTGAGCTGGAAGCTATTTTCGAGAACATCTGGTGCAACCTTTTCATTTTACAAATAAAGAAACTGAGGTTCAGAGAAATTAATGTTTTGACAAAGG
Source organism: Gracilinanus agilis (assembly GCF_016433145.1). Lineage (NCBI taxonomy): Eukaryota > Metazoa > Chordata > Mammalia > Didelphimorphia > Didelphidae > Gracilinanus > Gracilinanus agilis. Next base: position 596,757,561 of record NC_058130.1, on the reverse strand, counting down.
TTAATCAAAGCTGAGATTCAATTCCATATTTCATGACAACAGGTTCCTCACTTTTTACTATAATACATTGTTTCATTTCTTTCTACTCCCTCCCTTTCTTATCTTTTGTTCGTTTCTCTACTCAGCTGTACAGTTTAAATGTAAGTAATTTGGAAAGATTTGGATATAGTTCAGTGTTCTGGCAGAGGGGTTGGTGAGGGAAAATTTTAAAACAGAGTTTAAGGATGTTTTGAAGATTTCACATACGCATGTTATGCTCTGCTGACCTTGTTTCAGAAATTTGAGAGTTGGTCATATCTCAACAGACCCACCATCTTGGGGATGACATAAGAATTTCTTCTGTGTGGTCACTGTGGCATCCAATTTACTTTTGGGAATGTTCCAAAAGGACTACCATTGTGTTTAAAGAGAATTCAACATCTTCCATAGTCCTTTCTTTCTCATCCACTTCTAATGAAAGGGTAGCTGTCCCTTTTTAATTTGCAAACTCAGTCTTGGATTTGCAGCATCTGCTAATAGGTGGCCAGGCAGCCAAATACAGACATTACTAATACAATATCAGTCCCACTACAACTACAAACACATCATTTTCTGTTGCAAGCAGAGCAAGAAATAGCCATATTCATGTCGTTGTAGAGTGATTTGATTGTGTACAAAAGGAGCAAGTGAAAATCACACCACAGTGAAAATCGTATTACACACATGAGTGAGGCAATTTAACAGTCTGTGCACAAATAATGGTTAAGTATAAGACAAAGTTCATTTGAGTTCTTCACAAAAGCACAGGTCAATACCCCCCAAAATTTTGCAATAAAAATGTATTTCTTTGGCATGGAAAATCTTCCCATCATTTTTAGAGTAATTGTTATTGAAACTTCAGTCCAGAGAGACACTTGAATAACTAATATCTGGTGTTTGCTTACCCAGATAGGAATCATCCTTATAAGAAAGAAAACAAACTAAAAATATTAACCTTTCTGGCCTGACTTACATGTGTTCTTGTCTCTGAAAGGAAGAATGGGTGACTCTATAAAGTGCTCGTTTGGCTAATGCACATTGCCTAGTCTGCTGTCCAGAGACGGCTCGGGAAAACTTACTGCTTTCTCATATAGAAACCCAGGCTTTGCTTTCTTTCTGTTGACCAAACCACAAGTTGGGGGCAGGGAAGACTTTCCCATCATTAAGTGAAATTCTAAGTAATAAAAGCTGATAAATTATGCAGATTATTTTTAAAGTATGTTTTTATCCTTTCTCTTGTAATTTCTAAAGAATCAAATTAAAAAGAAATTCTTCTCTTTTTTTCTTTGAGGGATGGGTGATTTTTATTTTATTTTTCAAGAAAATAGATAATGACAACAGAGGACAAAGAATTCTCATTGATCATGCTATTTTCATTGTAGATATGTGTGATAAGCTATGTTGTGTAATAGAAATTTTACAGAACCTGCATTTAGAAGATCCAGATAAAATCTTGGTTCTTATGCTTATTAGCAGTACCTATGGTTTCCTTTGAAGTTAATTTTACCCACTTATATCATCTGGTTCAGATCCTTGTTGAGCACCCCCCCCCCCAATGATTTTCCAGGTACTTTTCCTCATTTCTCAATGAAATCATTAGACAGATTGCAGACTAATTCCATCTTACAAACACAAACATACACAAATATAGCCATATATGTGTGTATATATATGTATATATGCATATATATTTATCTATCTCATCTATCTATCCTGATGCTCTCTTTACCATCCTTATCTACCAGTTCATCAACCTCATCATCTCCCATGATAAACAATTTAATTCTATCTCAATCTTTCATAAGTATAATTGTATTCTAAGTTTTACCATGACTTATAACTGTAATATCTTCTTTTTTCTAATCTCAAAAATTCCTTGTTTTTTTTTCACAATCACCTGCCGTTCCCTTATTCCCTCCTCCTCACTCTTTCAAAACTTTTTTTTTTGTCCTTCACTACAACTTTATGACTCTCCATCACTTTTTTTTCCCGAATCTTATTTTCCATTCTTTTACTCTCTTGAATCTCTGTTTGATAGACAACCATATTCAGTCTTCTACCTTTGAGTTTCTAGATCATCATGAAATTCTGAAGGTTAGATAAGTACCAGCATTAAATTCCTTTGACAATTCTCCCAAGATGCTAAGCGCACCTTGGAAATAAATCATACTATGATGCTGAGTCAATATGAAGCTAGGAAGGAGAAAAAACAACTAAGACATCACTGATGCATAATAAAAATTTTGTTCTTCATTGATCAATTCTTACTTGTACTCCTTTTAGTGGTTTTTACAAATCTTTCCTCACACTCTCAATGTCTATTCTAATATACCTTTTAGCAAATTCCCTTCCTTCCTATTTTGCTGAGAAAGAAAAAAACCCTATTTGCAGATGACATGATAGTTTGCTTAGAAAATTCCAACAAATCAGTGGAGAAACTAATTGAGATTAATAGTATCAATAATATAGCAATGTACAAAGTGAACATGCAAAATATTTAGCATTTCTATAGGGTAATAACAGAAATGGAAACTAGGAGGAAATGATGAGAAAAGGAATTCTATTTGAAATAATTATAAAATGCATAAAATATATGAGAATCAATGTACCAAAACATTCAACTTATAAATACAATTACAAATCAGTCTTTTCAGAAATAAAGAATGACAAATAATTGGAAGAATATTCATTGCTCATGGTTGGGCTAGCTCAATAATGACAATACAACCTAAATTAATGAACAGATTTGTTGTTATAGCAAGTCTAACTATCAAAGGTTTAATTTATATTGCCAAAATAATAAAAAGATTAATTTGAAGAAACAAAATATCTAGGATATAAAGTAATATACTACAAAAGACAGAATATGAGAGAAGAGCAATTCTAGATTAAAAATTATATTATAAAGCACTAATCATCAAAACAATCTCATTCTAGTTAAAAAATGAAAAAAGTAGAACTATGGAAAAGACTTAGTCAACCAAGAATCAGAAACAGTCAAATTCAGTAGCATAGTGTTCAACAATCTGAAGAACAAGAATTATTTGAGAAAGTTTCTTTTTGACAAGAACTAGGAAAACCAGTCAGCAGTTGGGCAGAAAATAGGTTAAAACAAGCATTTTACAACAAATATTACAAGTCTAAATACATACATACATACATATATATATGCATATATATATACTGTATAAAATACCACATCATGAAAAAAAAGGAAAATAAAAACGACATTTTTAGCAATAAGAATAAAAGGAGATGAATAGAATTCTTAAGCAAAGAACAAAAATGAGAAAATATGCAGTTTATATTCCATAATATTTAAAAATTTTTGCAAGAATAAAATTAAGCAGGGACAAAGAAGAAAATAGACAATTATCATGAAAAAAACAGCTCTGTATCACACACTATATATGATGAAAGGTGAAAGTCTGATAGAAAATTAATATAAATATATAAGACCAAGAATCATTCCACATGAGAAAAATGATAAAAGTATATGAATAGTTTTTAACAGAAAAATTGCAAATAATCAGTAACAAATGAAAGTTTATTGAAGCAAGAAATGGAATAAAAATCAAAATATAAAACATCATATTCAGTGAATTGTCAGAGATGGTCAAAAATATAAATAAGTAATAGTGGAGGGGTTGCAGGAAAAAAAGCATATTAATATACTGTTGATGGAGGTATAAATTGATCCAACCATTCTGAAAAAAGGAATTTGTAAATATGCAAGAGAAGTTATTGAGGTAGTTAGTTGGCTCAGTAGATAGAACACTAGGCCAGGAGACAGGATGTCCTGGATTCAAATTTGACCTCAGACATTTCTTAGCTTCATGACTCTGGGCAAATCACTTAATCCTAATTGCCTAGCCCTTACTGTTCTTCTGCCTTAGAATCAATGCTTAGTATTAATTATAAGACAGAAGGTATAGGTTTTAAAAAGCTTTGAACAAGAAAACTGTTCTGAGTTTCCTCTATCCAACCATTTGATATCTCAAAGCCCTTTATTGTCTTCATCTACTCCTGCTTTATTTACTCCTTTCCCTGAAGAAGTAGGTCTTTAAGCATAGACTAATCCTTTTGGCCATGTCTCTTCCAGGAGCTTGCCCCATAAATCATTTCTTCTCTTCTCTTTAATTTCAATTTATTGTTGCTTTCCCTTTTTTCCTAAAAATATGCACAAATCTGAGAGAGAGAAAGAGACAGAGACAGAGGCATATAGATAGAGCATTTATTAAATATGTACTAAGTACCAGTCAGTGTGTTAAGTGTTTGAGAAACAAATATACGCTCACAATATATTTCTTACTGTCAAGGTAGTTACAATATAACGGGGAACTGGAGAAGTGGAGTTCATAAATGAGAACCATGGAAACCTGGTTTTTGACAAGATGAGGTAAAGTTTATTATTGAAACACAGGCTTCCCAGAGGCAAAGTTCAGGTAGGAAGAAGATGAGAATGGTGGATAGAGAGCATAAAGCAGGGAAAGGACATGGGAGACTCTCAGAAGCTCCACTTGAGCCTTTAACCCATAAAGCTGTTGTGTAATAGTTCTCCTCCCTTCCACTGCCATAGTAGTGGAAAAAAATAACCTACACTAATCACCTCTGCTTCCTCAGACAGTAAACAAGTATTTATTAAGTTTTTATTATGTGCCCAGTAATGTGTTAAGGGCAATACTTTCTGGGGGGATTTCTAGTCTCTCCATTAGTCTTGCCATTCTGAAAACTTGTATGTCCCTTAACAGATCAAAGCTAATTAATGGAGGTAGGAAAGTATGAATTTTGAGGAACTGCCTGACAATCCTTCCTTGCCACTGTTTCCTAGGTTCTTTGCCCTCTGAGAATGCATGCCTGTAGTGAGCATTCGTCCTTGATTTGGTTCAAATCTGACTTCAGACACTTTCTAGCTGTGTGACCCTGAGCAAGTCATTTAACCCCCATTGCCTAGCCCTTACCATTCTTCTGCCTTGGAACTAATACCCAGTATTGATTCCAAGACAGAAGGTAAGGGTTTAAAAAAAATAAGGCTTTGCAAAAGGAATATCTTTTGTCAGACCGTGTGCCCTGATATTTGTTTTGGAAAATATGGTCATCAAATACATACTTAATATAACAGTTACTATCTATTTCGAATCTTAGAAGACTTAATCCATTCTCTCTCATTTTTGTTTGTGTGAATATGTTTTCTTTAAGTGAATAAATGACTAAGATTGTTAAAACTTATCTCACTCTCCAAATAAGTTTTCTGGTATATTTACCAACTTATTTTTTGTCTAACATTTCTCCCAAGGTGATCAACATATACATTTAGTCTGGTAGCTTTGGGAAAAAAATCCTCTCCTTTTTAAAAGGAGGATGGGTGGGACAGTAGCTTCCTCTTCTCTCTGACTAGAAAACTTATGGGCAACCAGTAGGTACTAGATTGTCTTATCTAAACTCTGTTTCCTTCATAGACTTCATTTAAAGTTTTTAATTTTAAATTTATTTATTTATTTATTTAAATTAGAATGTTTTCCCATGGTTACATGATTCATGGTTTTTTCCTTCCCCTTCCTCCCTCCTCCCAGAGCCAAAGAGCAATTCCACTGGGTTTTGAACCTATTTCCATATTATTAATATTTACAATAGAGTAATCACTTAAAGTCAGTATCCCCAAAACAACAAACTATGTGATTGATTGTATGTTTTTCTTCTGGGTTTCTACTCCCACTTTCTCTGGATGTGGATAGCATTCTTTCTTATAAGTCCCTCGGAATTGTTCTGGATTATTGCAATGTCGCTAGTAGAAAAGTCCATTATGTTCAATTGTTCCACAGTGTATCAGTCTCTATGTACAGTGTTTTCCTGGTTTTTTTCCTTTCATTCTGCATCAATTCCTGGAGGTCATTCCAGTTCACATGGAATTCCTCCAGTTCATTATTCCTTTTAGTACAATAATATTCCCTCACCAACAGATACCACAATTTGTTCAGCCATTCCCCAATTGATGGACACTCCTTCATTTTCCAATTTTTTTGCCATTACAAAGAGCGTGACTATAAATATTTTTGTACAAGTTTTTTTCTTTATTATCTCTTTGGGGTACAAACCCAGCAGTGATCCTCCAAAGACTTTAAAGGAATACTTTGTTCAGAGGAGGCAACTAATAATGTTTGCTTAATTGAATTAAACTGTTAAATTCTTGATTGATTGAATGATAGGTTGTCTCTCCTATCCCTATACCCTTTCCCCCTATCATTCTAAGCCATGTCTACCTACATCATGAAAATGAACACATTTTGTTTGGCTACATGTGTATACCAGCCAAATAGTATCTAAATACACTATCAGAGATTGGAGCTTGCCTTGTTTTACTATTGTGATTTGAAGCATGCTCTATCATCACCTTTGCATCAGAATAGAGCATAAAATTTGCTCCATCTATTTCAGCTTGATTTTTAATAATTCTCCATTTTTATGAATGACAAATAAGCTAAATGAGAGAGCAGGATTCAGATGTTATCAGTCCCAGGTAAAGCCCCAGTTTCCATAATTTCATCTAAGGAAATCAATTAAAATCATACCCTAAATAAGCCTGAACCCCTTGTTATGCCAGCTGTGAGAGAAGGTACAGGCCAAAGAGGATCTATTTTCTGTGTTCTTAGGGCTTCTCTTGGCCAAAAATTGGAAGATGCTCTAGCCATACTTTTTTTCCTCCTCCATGACTGTAGACTACTTCTCTTCTTTATCCAAAATACCACCTGAAGTAAGGGAAATAAAAAAGAAGAGATTTAACCAAGGTATTACTGAATGTCTAATATGCTTTTTCAGATACACTAGAAAGGCAGGGGATTTAGTTCTATTGTTTCCTTTTATTCACTTTCCATTTTTTTATTGCTTTGTGTGCTTGTGTGTTATAGAACTGAAGAGCTCCATGAGACAGAAAGCTTGGCAGCCTTCCCACAATCCTCAGCATGTGGGAATAGCAAGTAACAAAGTGTTAACACCTGCCAACTGGTGGTTAGGTGTAAATGTCTCTGTTAACAACAAACACTGCTGCTAGCAGTCATCAGAGCAAAACAGCAAAGCTGCTCCTTCCTCCGAAGTGGAAAACACCACTAGGATAAAAAAAAAGTCACCTAATTACTTGATTAAGATGTATCAATCCTGGAAATTGTTGATCTAGAACACTGAGTCTCTGACATTCAGTTCATTCTTGATTAAACAGAATTGTCGAAACCCTCCTCTTGTGTGCTGCCTCAGAACAGTCTACCATCTAGAGAGATGCAACAGTGAAACTTTTTTTATAGATTGGAAAAAACAAATTAAAGGCAATTTGGGGCCAACTCTTTTCAGCTGTTTGAATAAACCCCATCAGAAAACCTCTGTGGTAATAATGGAAAAAGATGGGTGTCATTAGAATGGTTAAGGATCTTTACAAACCTTTTTACATGGTTTAAATAATCTTTACTTTGGGTTTTTTCTTTTTAATTCTTTCCCTTTTTTGCTTCCTTGTTTCTTTATTTTGTTTTCAAAATGTGTATTTTGTTTTTACCAAAATGGCCTCACAAAGAGGTTCTTGTTTAAACTTGGTGTTTGGGAAAAATATGCTTCCCCTTGGAATAACATGTCCAGAATCCTTCCAGTGTTTCTCCCTCTGGAACATTGATAGTTGTTTAAGTTTGGACAATTCCCTTTGACCTACTTTTTCTCTTCAGTCACTGTTCAAGGCCCTCATTTCAATGCAACCAGGGATTCTGACCTCAGGAAGCATATGAAAAACAAACAAAAATTATTTGAAGAATCAGAAATATTTTTTGTGAGGGGTAAGGGGACTGCAGAGAATGAGGAAAAAAGAAGGTAATAAAAAGTTCATAGAACCTGTCTGAAATCTGTACTGAACACTGGAATGTGCACAGAATTTGGAATCAGGGATACCTGAGTTCAGATCCCACTTCAGACATTTTTTTAAATTGAATTTTGTTGTTGTTGTTTTTTACCAATTAAATGTAACAACAATTTCTAATATTTTTCAAAGAATATTGAGTCTCAAATTCTATCCCCCTTTTCCTCCCCAACATGCCCAGCCCCATTGTAAGCAATCTCATAAAGATTTTACATGAGCAATTATGTAAAACATTTTTTCCATATTAATCCTTTCATGGAAGGAAACTCAAATAGATAAAACCTTAAGAAATGATAAAAAGTTGGCTTTGTTCTGGATTCAGACTCTTATCAGCTCTTTTTTGCTGGAAGCAGATGTTTTTTTTTTATCATGACTCGTTGAATTAGTTTTAGATCATTATATTGCTGAGAATAGCTGTTATTCACAGTTGTCTATTGCATAATATTCCTGTCATTGTGTACAGTGTTCTTCTGGTTCTGCTTTTTTCATTCTACTTTAGTTTGTGTAACTCTTTCCAGGTTTTTTTTAACTTCTCCTGCTTGTATTCCATTATAATCATATACTATAACTTACTCAGTCATTCTCCAATTGATGAGTATTCCTGTCTGAGCTTTCCAATATCCACTCGAAGTTTTGGCATTTTAATTTTCTGTCATAACAGATAGGTATGGGATAGTACCTCAGAGTTGTTTTAATTTGCATTTCTCTAATTAACAGTGATTTACAGTATATTTGCACAACTATAGAGTGTTTTAATTACTTTATCTGAGAATTACCTGTTCATATCCTAGGACCATTAATCAATTGGAGAATGATTTGTATTCTTACAGATTTACTCATTTCTCTATGAATTTGAGAAAGGAAGTCTTTTTTTGTAGAGAGATATAAAACAAATTTTCACCATTATGATTATTGTGTATTATTCATCATCCTATTTACCACTGTTTGTTTTCTGACCTCTATCTCCTCAAATTTTCCCTCTTTTTTTACCCTTCCCCTCCTACTTTCCTATAGAGTAAGATAGTTTTCTATTACCAATAATATGGGTATGCACTTTCCTCATTGAGCCAATTCCAAGGAGAATAAGGTTCCCATGATTCTCTTCTCACCTCTCACATCTTCTTCTCTACCATAAATGCCTTTTTGTGCCTTTTTTATATGTGATAATTTACCCCATTCTAATTTTCCCTTCCTCCTCCTCCCAAACCACTCCAGTTTCTCATGCATTGATTTTATATATTTTTTATCATCCCATCATATTCACCACCCTCTTGTCTTCTACCTATGTGTACTCCTTTTAACTGCCATAATAATGACAAGTTCTTTGAAATTTCAAGAATCATATTCCCATAGGAATGTACATAGTTTAAACTCATTGAATGTCTTCTGATTCCTCTTTCCTGTTTATCTTTTTATGTTTCTCACAATTCTTGTATTGGAGAGTTAAGTTTTCCATTTAGCTCTAGTCTTTTCATCAGGAATGTTTGAAATTCCTCTATTTCTTTGAATACTCGTATTTTCCCCTGACGGATTGTGCTCAGTTTTGTTGGCTAAGTGATTCTTGTTAAGTTCTAGCTCTTTTGCACTCTTGAAAAACATATTCTAGGCTCTCTGATGCTTTAATGTAGAAGCTACTAAGTCTTGTGTTTCCCTGACTATGGCTCCATGATATATGCATTTTTTCGGCTGCTTATGATATTTTCTCCTTGAATTGGGAGTTTTTGAATTTGTTTGTAATATTCCCTGGGAGTTATCTTTTGGGATATCTTTCAGGAGATGATTGATAGTTTCTTTCAGTTTCTATTTTGTCCTTTCATTCTGGAACATTAGGGCAGTTTTCTTTGATAATTTCTTGAAAGATGATATCTATGAGGTATTTTACATTTTCTTCTATTTTTCATTCTTTTGACTTTGATTATTTCTTATTATTTCATGAATTTATTAGCTTCCACTTACCTAATTCTAATTTTTAAGACATCATTTTCTTGAGTGAACTTCTGTACCTCCTTTTTCATTTGGCCACTTCTACTTTGTAAAGGGTTCTTTTCCTCAGTGAATTTATATACCTATTTTTCCATAAAACCAATTCTGCTTCTCAAGAAGTTCTTTTCTTCAATGCATTTTTGTATATCTTTTTTAATGTGGTCAATTCTGCTTTTTATAGAATTTTTTTCTTCATTGGATGTTTATGCCTCTTTTACCAATTGACCTATTTTATTAAGGTACTAATTTCTTCAGTATTTGTGTGTGTTTGTGTATGTCTATGTGTTTCCTTTACCAAGCTGTTGACTCCTTTTTCATGATTTACCTGTATCACTCTCACTTCTTTCCCCTATTTTTTTCTACTTCTCTCATTTGTTTTTTTAAAATCTTTTTTGAGCGTATCCATTAATTTTTTAGGCATGAGAGAAATTAATATTTTTCTTGGAAGCTTTGGATGAAGCAGGATTGATTGCCTTTTTCTGAGTTTGCATTTTGGTCTTCCATGTCACCAAAATAAGTTTCCCAGGTTGACTTTCTTTTTTTGTTGTTGTTTGCTTATTTTCCAGCCTTCTTATATTCTTTTAATTAAAAAAAAACTGTTAAAGTTGGGCTCTCTAATTGTGATGAAGGGAACATCATTCCAAGCTTCAGACTTTTTTGTAGCTGCTTTCAGAGCTGGCATTGGGGAATCTATCTGCTCTAAGTTCTTCCGTGATGTTATAATATAAGGAAAGGTGTGCCTTATACTTTCTTGGCCTATACTCTGATCTGTGAGTAACCCAAACACTCTTTTCCCACTTGTAATTGTGACCACGGTCTCCTGTTCCCCTGTGGCCACAAGTGCTGGTATGTGCTAATGCCCCTTCTCCCTCTGAGATTGTATTCTACAACTGCTACCTGGATCTGTGTATGGGCAGTGCAACAAAAGTTTTACACCCATAGCCATCAAAAAGACCCCTGTAATCTCCTTCTAAGCAGTTTTCTGATCCCCCTTACAGTCTATGACTGAAAGTTCCAAAAGCCTTTGCAACTGCTAAAGGCAATGGGTAACCTCTGAAGGTTTTTTTCAGCAGTGGCAAGAATGTATCAGAAAAAAGAGAGACTATATTTAATGAAAAATAATTGAGGGATTATTACAATAATTTGTGTAAGCCATAGTGTAAACTAGGGTGATTATAGGGCTACTAGAGAAAATGGGACAGTCATGAGATTTGTTGTTGAGGTAGAATTCATGGAATTAGGAGAATAGTAAAATGAAACTGGGTAGTAAGGTAGAAAAAGCATCAAAGATAACTCTAAGGTTTTATGCTTGGTAAACAGAGAATGATGAGGACATCAATGAAATAAGGAAGCTGGGAAAAAGTTTAAAGGGGAGAAGATAATCAACTCTGTTTTTCGAAACGTTGTACTTAGGATGGTGATGGAACATTCAGGAGAAATATCTAGAATGTAATTGAAAATGTAGAACTAGTGTCCTTTAGTGAGATTAGTACGTGATATATGTGTAGGTTTGGGAGTTACCAATGAAGAACTGACAATTGAATCCACTAAGAGTGAGGTGGTATATAGAGAGAATGGAGAAAGGGCCCTGAATAGAGATTTAAGGGACATCCAAATAAAGGGGAAGCACAATGGGTGATGGAATTCAGCACAAGAGATTAAGAAGTAATAAGCTAGATAGAAGGAGAATAAAGAGAGAAGAATGTCACAAATGGTAAGGAGGGGAATAAAAACAGTGTCAAAATTGCAGAGAAATCAGTCATATAGGGTGTGGACTGGGAACAGGTCATTATATTTTGTAATTATGCTACTTGTCCTCCTACTACTTTAATAGCTTGGTTTCTCTGTTCTTTTAAACTCTTAAGGTAGGTGTTATATAAAGTTAAATCCTCTGCCTTCTTTTCTCTTCTTATTATCCTTCTGATTCATTTCAACTATTCTCATGGCTTCATCTACCATTTCTATTCAAATGATTCCTCCACCTATATATCTAGCTTTGATCTCTTTCCAAAGTTTTTCCACTGTATTTCCAACTGTCTACAGGATGCTTTGACCTGTATATCTCACAGGCATCTCAAATTTAACATATCCAAAAGAAAACATTATCTTTCTTACAAAACCTGCTATGCTTATTTTTGTCAATAGCACCACTATCACCTAATCTTAAATGTTAGTTCCCAGGGTCCCCACCCTGATTAGCACAGGCCCTCTTTACTACCAACCAGCACTATTGCAATAATTTGTTAATCAGTCTTCCCACTTCTAGCCTCTCCCTCTCTTCAATCCATTCTCTATACCATGGCAGATTAATCTTCTTTATGCAAAGTTCTTGGTTATACCAATCTTCTCTTAGCCCATAAATTTCTCCTTATTGCCTAAATAAGTTCAGACCTCTTTGTTTAGATTCTGTGGTCCCCTATGATCTGGTGCTACCTGACCTTTCTGAATTTAGTTCATTTCATTTTTACTTTCCCTATATTTTGACCAATCGGGACCCATCTGTCCCCTGAACATGTTCTACACATTCCCATCTCTGCCTTTGCTCATGGTATGAAGTTTTCCTGGAATGCCCTACTCTGCACAACCACCCTTCTTACACACACACACACACACACACACACACACACACACACACACACACACACAGAAATCCTACCAAACCTTTAAAAACTAACTCCAGCCATTTTCCCCTGAAGTCTTTGTAGATCCCCTCAGTGCATAATGATTTTCTCTCCTTCCCCTCATGGTACTTCATCTATACCTCTCTTATAAATTTGTTATTATTGACTTACATAATAGCTATTTGTGTAAATATAATATTTCCCTCCTGCTCTCCTATCAACATTAAGTTCCTCAAAGAACCACTGCTCATGGTTTACACAAATTTCATATTCATAAGATCCCACAAATTTGAGGGATGCAACCATTTGGGTCACCACACTTATGTTTTCAATGAGTAGGGAGATCTCAGTGAGGAAATTCTACCATTGTAGCTTATCAGCAGTTCTGCATTTTAATATCTTAAAGAATTGAGGTGTAATACTATAAGCAAGGAATAGCAAGTATGTGGTTATTGCTAGATTAGAGAAAACATAGACTGGAGAAGTTAAATGTAAGAAAATTGGAAAGGTTGGAAAAGTCAAGATTATGAAGGACTTTGGAATGTTCAACAAATTGCTTCCTGTTTGATCCTGGAGAAAATAGGGAGCCAATGAACTTAATTGAGCAGAGGGGCCAAGGGGATGATACAGTCTATGCTTTGGGGAAATCATTTTGGCAGTAAAGAAGAGGATGGACTGGCATGGGGATAGACTTGAATCAGAAAATCAAAGTTGAAGGCTATTATTGCCATAGTCTAGATGAGAGAAAAAGAGGATCTATACAAAGGTAGTAGCAGTGTGAGCGAAGAGAAGGGAACATTCAGAAGAGATGTAAAAGTAAAAGACAAGGTTTGACAACTGAGTATATACGTATTTCTTGTTATTATTTGGTAGTGTCTAACTCTTCATGACCTGATTTGGAGTTTTCTTGGCAAAGATACAGGAGTGGAACAACTCTCCATTTCTTTCTCCAACTCATTTTCTGCAGATGAAAAACCAAGGCAAACAGTATTAAGTGACTTTCCCTGGGCCAAACAGATAGTAAGTGTCTGAGGTGAGATTTGAACTGAGGAAGATGTTTCCTAACTCCAGGTCCAGCCATCTAACTATTTGTAAAACCTAGCTGTCCATTATATAAATGAAATCAGGGAATACTACCTCTTGAGAGACAAAGAAAGAGCCCTTCATGGCTCTAACAAATAAATTCATTCAAAGGGAATGGCAACATTGAATACAGCAGCTTTCTCTGATTAGCTAAGCAGGTTCACTCAAAATAAAGCTAGGATGGCTCCCTCAAATGAACACCTGGCTACTATAACATATACAGAAAAAATACACAAAAATGGTGACAATTCAGTATGGCTCAACTTTGGATCTATTTCTCAAGCTTAAGCAAATTAACCAGCTAACAGAGCTAGTTTCATATGACTACCCCCATCAGGCTTAATGTTGATAATTCTCAATTTAGAGGATCTGATAAAGCCCCAGGAGAGGAAGGAAGGTAAATGAATTGGGTCTCTTTGGTGGTAATCTAGATTTAAAAACAGAAGCCAATGGCAAAAGTGAAATATAAGAGGGTGAGGCTTTTTTGGAACTTTTCAGAACCACCAGGATCCAGAATACTTATCTTTGGAAGTACACACATGCATTTACCAGCAGGTCTTGGACTCTGTACCCAAGTAGTTAGGAAAATTCCCACGATGCTGGAACAACAATCAGAATTTCCAAGGGCAGTAGGCAACTGCTGTTCCTGCCTGAGAAAGTAGAATAAGTGCAGGTTTCATGAGAGGACCTTGGGAAAATGCCCAATCTCCTTGTGAAGCTGTTCAGTTTTATTCTCCACACACGCAACCCGAACTCCATTCCTACCCATGGATAGAAACCTGGGTTTTGCAAATGGAGCTTTGGAAAGGGCTGTGTAATCTTTTAAAAGCCTTCTAGGTGTTAACAGCAGGAGAGGGAGAATAAGGAGAGAAACACGTATGGCTGAGCAACCTTTGGCCAAGTGAAATGGTTTTCATGAGCTCTAATGCTATTTCCATCTACTGCCTTTGGCTAAAAATTCCCAGCCAGACCAGTACTTCAAATTGGAATCCTTTGCCTTTGAGTCTTTGCTACTGCCCATAAAAAAAAGAATGAACTGTCAAATCTAGGCAGAATGCCTGGGAATTTCCTGGATTGTGCTTAGAGACTGTTTGCCCCCTAAGAGCCACTAGGGTTTGGAATTTTCACCTCCCAGCAGCAAACACCTTTCTCCTTTTCTTCAGGCTATTCCATCCCTAGGAGACCTGTGGGAAAATAGAGGGAGTAGGGGGAGAATTCATACTAGGAAGTCGTTGCAAGTCCATTAGGGGAGAATAAATATCTTTGAGTCTATATAATTCATGGTCAATTCATAGCAAGGGAAAAAAGAGGTTCTAAAGAAACTCAGTAATAATGTTAGAGGAACATTGCAGAGGGGGCCTTATTAGAAGGGGAAATACATGTATATTTATGCTTATGAAAGAGTATATTCAGCATGTCCCAAAAGTCTTAGTGCAGTTTTAAGTTTAATAGCTTAAAATTACATTAAAACGTTTGAAACATTGTACATAGTATATAGAGTATAAGACTTATTATATATAAAGGAATAATATTCAGATTTGTTTGGAATAGATAATCTATAAGAACTCTTTTGATTGTGAAATTCTGAAATTCCAGGATTATTTTAGAGGATATTGGAATATTATTTGTGTGTACTTATGTTTTGTGTGTTATATGTGTGTATACATGTGATGTGTATATATACATATGTATGCATATATTATGTATGAATATTCAGAGCTGAACAGATCTCACAGGCCATCTACTTCAAACTAAACTTGAACAAAAATCCACTACAACATACTTGACAACAGGACATCGAAATTTTGCTTAAAGATCTGTATTGAAAAATAACCCTTTTCACAAGTTATTATTGAAACATTAACCTTTACGGTCTGATTATTCAACTTTTTTTAAAACCATAAAATTGTGCTATCATCTAGCCCATATCTGTCAATCATAGCTCCAAAAATTTCATAAGAGACTATGTTGAATCCTTTGCTAAAGTCTAGATGAAATGTATCAGTAGTATAACTTTTTTTTATTACTATACTGTTAAAATGGAAATGGAAATGATGTTACTCTGTTAGGGCTTCTTTTTGGTGATTCTATGCTTAAATTTTGTGCTCTTTTTTTCTTAAGGTTCACTAACCACTTTTTAATGAGTTCCAGAATTTCATTAGAAATGAAAGTCAGGCTCAATGACTTCCAGTTTGCTTCTTTTCTATTTTTTTTTTTGAGAGAGAGAGAGAGAGAGAGAGAGAGAGAAGAATATATTCACGCTTCTCCAAAATTACAGTATTGACTCCTTATTAGTCAATTTTTTTCTCATCTTTTAGCCCAAATAGTATTCTCCTTTGGCAGAAAAAACAAACAAAATACAGGTTAAATAGTTCTATCTTCTCTGCATTATCCATTATCATCCACTGCTCTACTACAAGGAATGAGTCTATCTTTTCTTTGTTCCCCCCCCCCAATACAGCTAAAGAATCTCTTTTTTTTGTTATTCTTCTTAGTATTCCTTGCCAACATCAGCTCAGAGCTTGAGAACTTTTGCCATGATATGTATAGTAGCATTTCCCTGTGTTTCAATTTATCTTCTGTTACTTGCCTCTGCTTTTATCTGATCCATAGTTTTGTGAAATATTTTCCTCAGAATCTCAATACAGTTAATAATGGGGCCATGTACATTGATGGAATATAATTCTGAACACTTTATGAAGTGAAAGTTAGTTTCTCCTCAAATCTGTGGAGACTGGTACAAATCAGAAAATAACTAACTGATTTGCTGTTACTAACACCTAGAAGCCAGAGACGCTCAGTTATATCATGATTCATGATAGAAGCCTGAAAGAAATACATGCAGTAGGCAGAAGGAAAACACTAAGCCACTTCCAGATTTTCAATCAGCAGGCCTAAAGAAAATATACTACTAAAAATTGACATTTAGGTTGTTCTTTATGACCACAAGTGACTTTCACCACAATAGTACTGTACCATAGTTAGCAAACATGTTATGATTCCTTTTTATTAGAAGAGGAAACAAGTTGAGACCATAATGGCCCTACTTATGTCACAACAAGTACCAAGGTACTCTTTCTGCTACCCTTCAGTGCCCTATGATATGAATTCCTCTAGGACAGTTAACAATAGCATAGGAGGATCTCTAAATGAATCTCCCAACTCTGAATGATGTGCTAAAGTAGGAATGATAATTAGTGATGATTGCAGTGAGAATTATTTTGATGATTTTAAATCGCTGGTATGGAATAATAAGTTCCTGAAAAATAAGGCTGCATATTGCTTCTCAACTCTGTCACCATGAGCAAATAAGAAGTGGTACAATTTTAATCCAAAAAGAATGCGGAAAAATAATCAGTGACATATTTCAGATTATGTTAGTTTCGATGAGTATAGGT
This sequence comes from Gracilinanus agilis, assembly GCF_016433145.1. Lineage (NCBI taxonomy): Eukaryota > Metazoa > Chordata > Mammalia > Didelphimorphia > Didelphidae > Gracilinanus > Gracilinanus agilis. The sequence goes on along the minus strand of NC_058130.1, from coordinate 596,740,567 downwards.
CAAAATGTAGATATCTCCCTTCCTCCCATTTTTCTCTATAGAGACTATTTTCTCCATCTAACCTTAGAACAGCATGTTATATCTATCTGTATTATACCCACCTGTCCATATTATAATTATTTTAACTGATATAATTTAATAAATTATTAGGTCAGTTAGTTTGATTGTTAATATTTAATAATAGCTGACATTTATATTGTACTTCAAGGTTTGTGAAGTGCTTTTCACATATTAATTCATTTTATGTATCCATGCACTTGTATAAACACACCTGTATATATCATAAATAAATATATATTATCTATTCCTTTGATGAATTAAACTAATGGGAAGATAGGTACCTTTGCCATTACAATAAAATATGGACTAATATTTTTAAATGGGAGGAATGTCCCTTGAAGTAACATTGTATTTATAGTTTTTTTTAAACTTTAGTTTGTATATATACACTGAAAACATTTACTTACATTACACTTGCCCATACATGTTGTTTCCAGATACATTAAATGTTCTATATTTGTAATATAGTGAATTATCTAAAACGGTGCTGCATTGCTTTCAATGTGTGCTAATTTTTCATAAATGCTTGGTAAATATCTTTATTATTTGGTGTGAATCTAGCTCTTAATCTTTCACATAATAGGCACTTATATTTGTTTGGATTTCAGTGAAAGAATAAAAAGCTGAGGTTCTTATATGACTAACTGAATACGTAAAATCTCCTTTTGTGATTTTATGCAGTAGTCCTATTGTGACTGGCCTTCTGAAGAACAACTTAGAATAATGCAATTTTCAAGTGGTCATATTATACCAAGGACTCTATTATGAAAGGGTGCTATGCGTGTAAGGAGTGGTCGACCTGAGACCAACAAGGGAGATTATCACTGTCTATTATGAAACAGATGGGAAAACTTCAACAGTTGAGTGCTCAATGTGCCCATTTCAGACACAGACAAATCTAAACAAAATAAAATAACCAAGAAAGAAGCTAAGGATCTCAATATAATTATGGAAAAGTTAGATATAAGAGGCCTTTGGCAATTACTAAATGGAAAGAGAAAGAAATATACCTCTTCTCAGCTGTATGTAACATTACAAAAATTAGTCATGTGCTAGGGCATACCAAACTCTTCAGGCAGAAAAACAAGAATATTAAATACATTCTTTACTAGCCATAACACAATGAAAAATTGATGACAATTATCCTTACCTTGCTTGGTCCTAAGTTCACTATGCTAGCTTCCAACCATCTCCAAGTCATACCACCTGCACTCTGTCCACTGATTCCTCCCCTAAGAGCTTATACTCTATGAAAACATTCTACCATACTCCTTTTTAAAATTTTTTTAAACATTTATTAAGATTTATATTTTAGAAAAGTTAACATGGTTACAAGATTTATGCTCTTACTTTCCCCTTCACCCCCCGACCTCCCCTGGCCAATATGCATTTCCACTGGTTTTAACATGTGTCATTAATCAAGACCTATTTCCAAATTGTTGATAGTTGCATTGGTGTGGTACTTTCGATCCCCTATCATGTCCTCATCATCCCATGTATTCAAGCAGTTGATTTTCTTCTGTGTTTCCTCTCCTGTAGTTCTTCCTCTGAATGTGGGTAGCATCTTTTCCATCAATCCCTCAGAATTGTCCGGGTCATTGCATTGCTGCTAGTACAGAAGTCCATTGCATTCGATTTTACCACAGTGTATCAGTCTCTGTGTTCAATGTTCTTCTGGCTCTGCTTCTTTCACTCTGCATCAGTTCCTGGAGGTCTTTCCAATTCACATGGAATTCCTCCAGTTTATTATTCCTTTTAGCACAATAGTATTCCATCACTAGCATATACCACAGTTTGTTCAGCCATTCCCCAATTGAAGGACATACCCTCGTTTTACAGTTTTTTGCCACCAAAAAAGTGTGGCTATAAATATTTTCGTGCAAGTCTGTTTATCTTTGATCTCTTTGGGGTACAAGCCCAACAATGGTATGGTTGGATCAAGGGGTAGGCATTCTTTTATAGCCCTTTGAGCATAGATCCAAATCCTTTTTAAAATTTTATTTATTATTATTATTATTTTAAAAAACCTTTATCTTCCATCTTGAAGTCAATACTGTGTATTAGTTCCAAGGCAGAAGAGTGGTAAGGGTCACACAGCCAGGAAATGTCTGTGGTCAGATTTGAACCCACTACTTCCCATCTCTAGGCCTGACTCTCAATCCACTGAGTCACCCAGCTTCCCCTACCCTACTCCTTTTTTGAAACAAATAAAATTCTGCTATCTAAGGCAGAAAGAGATAAAGCAGAGTTGGAAACATATAAAATATCTTTGTAATAGGGATTGGCCAATAAGGGGCCATTCTTTAGAAATGCCAGCTGCCAAACCATGTAGATGCCTGGGGAGCCCAATTCCAGAAAAGCAAAATAGAGGAATGCTTTCCACTTCTGAACATGCATAGGTATCTTATGTCTGTTTCCTTTTTCTTTACTGTGCAATTACAAAAGACTCCAGCAGATGAACCTGACTTTTTTTCCTTCTTACTGTCTATGAGTTATAAAGATAACCTTCTGAGCCCAGAACTATGGAAGGCTACTGAAAGGATATTTTAAGATATCTTAAGTACTCTGATCCATACAATACAGTTATAATTTGAGAGTACTGACAGAAAACATACTTTTTATCTCTTGGCAGAAACTATAGGTTCATAATGACATTTTCATGATTCCATGCATTTTCAGACTCAATAAAATTTGTGACTTTTTTTTTTTGCTTGACTATACTCATTTTCTCCAAAGAGGGACTATTTTAGTTGTTGTGGGGAAGGTTGTAGAAGGTGAGGAGTATTGATAGTAACATAAAGAAAGAAAAAAACACAAATGAAGCATTTGAAATACCCAGAAGAGAACAGAAGGAAATTCAAAAAGGGAGACAGATGAGGAGGGCAATTTTGGTGCTACCACATTAAATTTAATATTTATATTCAAAATGAATAGAATTTCACATGAAAGCCTATTTTTCTTTTTTCTCTGAACATGCAAATGTTTTGCTCATCTGTGTTTGTCAAGTTCATAATAAAAATTAAATTTAAATAAATAAAATTGACCCAATGGATGTAGTTTATTAAACATTGGGCATGTGATATGGCGTACCATTTGATGTGTACTGTGCTGATTCAAGTATGATTTGGAAGGCCCGGATATATTCTCTCAACTCTGAGAAATTTCCATAGTCTTTTGCATATTTAATAATAGCATTCACATTTAGATGATACTAATAAGGGCAAAACACTGTTAACTATAAAAAAATCTGTTTTTCCATCTTGACTATCCTTTATATTGAACTCCATTGAATCTTCAGAGGAAAATATACCCATGGTTCAGTGGAAAAAATACTGGGCCAAGAATCAATATTATAAATTCTCAAGAACAGGGAAGGATGTCATCTACCATACAGTCTAACCCATCCATGTATAAGAATCTTTTCTAAAACATCTGCCAACAAATGTTCTACCAGCCTTCTGAAGCAGCTAAGTGGTACAGTGGATAGAGCACAGGGCATAGAATCAAGAATTCCAAATCTGGCCTCAGATGCTTACTACATGTGACTCTGGGCAAGTCACTTAACTTTTATCTGTCTTAATTTCCTCACTTGTAAAAATAATAGCACCTACCTCCCAGGCTTACTGTGGGGGTAAAATGAGATAATATTTATAAAACAACATAGCTCCTGGCACATAGTAGGCTTTTAATAAATGCTTGTTTCCTTCCTTTTCTTCCTTTCCTTTCCTAATGATTTCCATCATGGGAGGAAATTTTACTAAATCAGACTTTATGCTGAGTCTGGTAAATTCATCTCTGGCTAGCTTTCATTGGTAAGCCATTTTTCCTTGCATGAAGCCTAATCCTATTTGCCAAATTTATTTCTACTCTAATAAGAGTATCTAAATTCTAGTGCTAAATCTGTGGAATTATCAATAAAGTGATAGCTCTGCTGGACATTAGTTTTTTTTTTTTTTTTAAATTTTAAACCCTTAACTTCTGTGTATTGACTTATAGGTGGAAGATTGGTAAGGGTAGGCAATGGGGGTCAAGTGACTTGCCCAGGGTCACACAGCTGGGAAGTGTCTGAGGCCGGATTTGAACCTAGGACCTCCCGTCTCTAGGCCTGGCTCTCACTCCACTGAGCTACCCAGCTGCCCCCCTAGACATTAGTTTTTGATAACTGAGGAATGAGGGGATTAGACCAGGTGATTTCTAGGGTCCTTTCCAAATTTAAAAATTCATAGTAATAATTATCATACTTGCAGTCAGGGCAAGTCCTAGATTGAAGAAGCCTCCATGTTTGAAGTCTTTTAAAATATATTTTCAACTTCGAGGCTTGGTGCTTGATTGCCACTGGTAGGAAAGAAATCTGGTGAACTAAAAGTATCCAAGACTGTTAAAATGATGACTTTTTCTAGCACTAGTAAGAATTTGCTATATTACCCCTCTCTAGAAGTCCTTTTAAAGTGAGCACAGAGGGATGGCAATTTTTATCCTAAAGGAATTGGTGGTAGAATTTCAAGAACTATTGTATCCCCCAAATAGAGCAGATATTTTGGGCCCAGTTCTTAAATCACATTAGTAGTCCAACATCCATCCTACATACATCTAAAGCTGTCCCTCCCAGACTGTGGCAACATCATACTGAGTAGAGTTATTACATTACAAGGGCTGGGTCTAGGATGGACCATTGCAATGCATTGTTTACTTACAACATTTGCCAAGACTCTTAAAGATAAAGCAGGGTGAGGCCTTCCTCCACTGTGAGCCAATTAAAAGGCTGCTATCTGGGAAAACCTGAACAAGAGCAACTTGTTAACAGCCAGTAAGGAGGCTCTAGTCTAGGAAAATTCCTACTACAAATTATGAAGGAAACATTTCCAAACAAAGGGTGCAACCAGTTCTCATATTAAAACAATAATTACTGCCCACAAGTTTATTTATGTAAAGACATAAAAGTGTCTTTACATGACACTACACTACCCATTATTTGGAAATATGTGGATAATTATTGAAATCTAAGATCCCATGATCCTAATTAACTGAATTTTTCCATTTTCTTCTGCCTCATCTTGTCATGTACAACAACTTTAGAATGCTGAAAGAACTGACTTCAAGAATTTGAAGGCTCATCATCTGGAAGAATTAGCCTTGTTCAGCACTACCCCAGAGGGCACAACTAGAAGCAAAGGGTGGAAATTTCAAATGAGGCCATGTTAGTTTATATGTAAGGAAACACTTCCTAACAATTAGAGTAATCCACATATGAAAATAGGCTCCCTTTAGAGGTAGTGGGCTCCCAATTGTCTGCATTGCGACACAGGAGATTCTTGTTTAGGTTTGAGTTGAATTCAGTGACCTCTGAATCCTCTTCCAATTTTGAGATTCTGGGTTTCTTTAAGACTTTGTAAATTCTGAGAGGTGCTGCCCCATTTGACTCATACCAAATCATGATCAGTAATTAAAAAAAAATCATTGTGTTCTTATTTGTAATACAGTAATTTGTGCCCATTTCTCATTTCTTTCTCATTCATTTAATAATAAGTTTCTTAAGGTCATGTTATCATTTGATTTTCATCTTTCCCTAGCTCTCCTCCGAGAATCCTAGATTTAGAACTGGAAGGGTCCTTAGAGGTCATCTAATCCAGCTGCCTTTGTTTTCCTCTCTTCTCCCTCTTCTGTCCTCTCTCCTCCTTTTCCCCTTCCTATCCTCCTTTTCCCTTTCTTCCCCTCCCCTCCCTTCCTTTCTTCTCCCTTTCCCTCCTCTCCCTTCTCTCAAAATTGGGGCTCAGAGAGTTTACTTGACCTGTCCAATGTCAAGCAACTAATCAGTGGCAAAACTGAGATTTTATTCTGGCTCCTTTTACCTCAGATCAAGTGTGTTCCATTTTACCATGCTTACTTCTTTACAAAAAAGACACTTAATATAAGCTCGTTGATATCATTATGGAACCTCAGCCGTCAATCCACATGTATTCATTAAGCATCTAATATGGGCCAGGCACTGTACTAGGCACTGGGGATACTAGGACAAAGAAAGAATCATCTGCTTGCAGAGAGCTTACATTGTAATGGAGGATAATATTAGTGTATAAATGAAACATATTTGCAGCAGAAATAGAAAGTAAATAATTACAAGCACAGACAAAGTAGTTAAATCCAAAGTAGTTTGGAAGGTAGGGCACTGGCTCTTGGGAGGATCGGGAAAAACTTCATGCAGAAGATGGTGTCTGAGCTACATCTTAAAGGAAGGGAAAGACTATGTACTGATGAAAGGAAAAGATTAAGATCAATGTAGTGCCAAGAGGCTGACTAATGTGATTATTTCCTTATGAAGCTGTAGGTCTCAAAATGCTGATTCTGATTTAGGGGGATAAAAATCCCAAAAGATTTGAAGAGCATATTTTGACTTTTTGCCCAGGAATATTTGGAAATTGTTTTTACTGGAACTAAGCATTTCATTCCAGATAATCTCTTTGCTGAGGAGAGATTTTCCTTGGCTAGATCAAGATAATCATGATAGCCTACATACAATTAGTTTCAACCACCACAAAACACACACACACACACACACACACACACACATACACACACACATTCGCAAACCTGCTAGCATATGATCCACCCCACTGACCCTCACACTCATAGACCCACTCATATACAGAACTTACTCAATATTTTATACCTAGCCTTACCCTTGAGTAGTTTTCATTTAAGATGGAAAATCTATTCAACCAGAAGGATGATAACATATGGCAATGGTCCATTATCACATTTTCTCCCTCAATGGAAAATGACATCTACTATATCTTTTCTGGTGTCCATTATACCCAATTAATTTGAACTAGATTTATGTCTATCCTACTTTGCTTTGCTTTTTTCATGTCTATGAACTGTTGGTTTGTACCTATTAATGAGAGTCCCTTTCCAATGGACTAGAATAGTATAATGGGGTTTGGTTGGTTCCTGGATAAATTTTATTTCCTTTTAACTATGGCAGGAACCTAAGCATTTCTAGTCTGCTAAAACTTTTAGTGTAGTAATTGGATGGCAAACAAAATTTTGCCAATTCTCTGAAAAGTAATGCAAATAATGAGATTCTCAGAACAGAAAAGGAAAGAAAATTGAAATCTGGATTTTTATATGAAAGAAAAAAGAGAAGATTTTGTAGTAATGACATGGCTGTATCTTGAGAATGTTTTCTCTCTTTGAAAGCTGTTTTGGAAAATAGGCCACATTTTCTTTGGCGAAAATATTTTCATTCCTACTCTGGGATCTTTTATCTTAAGGTAAAGAAATACAAACTACCAGTCATCTAGGCTCAAAACTTAGTTGCCAATATTTTTTCCCAGCACTCTCTTGCCCCCATATCTAATCAGTTGCCAAGTTCTGTTGATTCTAACTTTGTATAATCAACTTCCTACCACCCTGATATAAGGCTTTATTACCTTATTCCTGGACTATTGAAAGAGCTTTCTGGCTAGACTCCCTGATTGGTCTCTCCCTATTCAAGACCATCTTCCACTCAGCTGTCAATCAATGTAATGATTTTTTTTTTTTTAAATACAGGTCTGATGGTGCCATTCCTCTATTCAGTCAGTCCTAGTGGTTCCCTATTGTCCCTCAGGACCAAATCCTCCATTTGGCCACTAAACCCTTCTTAACTTGGCTTCTTTCTACCTTTCTGTTTTTCTTATACCTTATTCCCCATAATGAACTCTGCAATCCATTTTCACTGTCTTTCTTGCTATTAATTCTTCACATAAGACACTCTCCTCGTGCTTAGAATTTTCTACCCCCTCCATTCTACTTCCTGCTTCCTTGACCTTCTTCTAAACTCAGCTATAACCTCATCTTCTAAAAGAAGTCTTTCTTGAGCTTCAATATTAGTGCCCTCTCTGTTCATTATTTCAAATTTTTCCTACATATAACTTATTTTAAATAGTTATTTGCATATTATCATTAAATCATAAGCTCCTTGAAGGCAGACAGTGATTCTAACATTTTTTTTTGTATCCTCAGCACTTATCACAGAACCTGGAATATATTTCATGCTTAATCAATACTTTTTGACTTGACTTGTGAACTTCACAAAACAAGAAGTTATGATTTTATAATGGGAAAAAGTGGCTGAGAGGAATATGAACTCTCAAATTTAGACACTGAGCTCGAATTAAAGCCATGATCTCTCCTTGTTCTGCTGATAATTGAACCTTTATGAGGTGAGCACACACCCAAGTGAATCAGCTCTTCAAGAAGCAACAGATGTCATATAGCATAGCTGATATGGAAAAGCTGACATAGCTCAAATAGAAAAAAGTTTCATCAACTTGGTGAGGTCATCAGGTCTAAACACCTATAATAAGCCTAGAAAAAGAAGATTTCTTAGTCTTAGTGAGAATAGATCAGTCTGGGGAGTGGCTAATGGCCGTATTTCCAAAAAACAAGATAAACTCTTCCCACCCCAAACCCCAACTTTTAATTATCTTCCTGATTCTGGGAAAGAACTAGACCAACATAATGGTTTGGCATTAAAAACATTTCCTCAGTCTTGCTGTTTAGAAAAGACATGAGTTTAAGCCCAATTCCTAACCCTTCATAGGAAAAATGGACACAAACAATAGAAATCAAAGCTGGGAGGGATTGCTGAAGCCATTTTAGTTTTCATTCACATAGTCAGGTAACCAGTTCTAAATCACAGAAATAGGATTTGAATTCAGAACCTCTGATCACCCCCTTCCCCCAACAATAGTAGCGCCCCCTCCTCTTTTACTCTATTATTCATGCCACCTTGCCCTCACACACTGGGCTTCCTTTCTACAGATGAGAAGAACTGGTCTCCTTTGCCAGTACTAACCCAGAAGCGCAGAGGTTACTAAGCACTCTTTACACGTAAGTTGAAATCTGTCTTATTTTTTTCTGAAAGGATATATGAATTGGTGTGGTGCAAATGAGGAACCAGCAAATAGACTCTTTTGATTCAACTCAAAGTAAAGTTTTCCCAGATCTACTAAATTAGAACTTCTTAGCCTTTGTCATGTGTGTGTCCTTGTTGTCTCTGGCCATGTGGTGAAGTACATAGATCTCTTTCCATAATAATGCTTTAAAATATATAACAATAGGAGCAGCTCAGTGGATAGAGAGAATCAGGCCTGGAGATAGAAGGTCTTGGGTTCAAATTTGACACCAGAGACTTCCTAGTTGTATGACCCTGAACAAGTCACTTAACCCCAATTGTTCAGCCCTTATCATTCTTCTGCCTTGGAACTGATGTTTAGTATCCATTCTAAGACAGAAAATAAAGTTAAAAAAATACATAATATGAAATGCATAGTAACAATGGAAAGCAATTATATTGAAATATGGTTATCAACATGTATAACATGTATCTTTTGAGTTCTTCACCTTTGGGTTAAGAACACTTGCCATAAATGGGTCTTTGCCTTACCCCATTCTCTGTGTGGAGAGCAAGTCAAAGGCTATTTTACTAGATCTTACCTGAAGCCATGTAGTGAGGAACATTGATTGGGGAAGTTACCTGTTCATCCTAGATATGTCCACTGTCAATGGAAAAATATAGAATCAAGTAGTAGACGATTTCTTCAGCTTGAATCCCAGGATACAATCCCATAGAATTTGCTCAAGCTTGAAAAGGAAAAAAGAAATGAACTGGAGGATTACCATAACAGGTACAAAAAGCTGAAACAAAGAACTGTGCCAAGCAAGATGTTTCCATTTCAGTGGGGTAGGCAATGAAAGGATTAATTAGTTAATGTTTGTTAACTATTTATGAAGAAACAAAAGCTCTCTAAGCTTATAATACTGTATTTTCCTTAAGCCTGAATTCATACTGCTAAGGTCACATTTGATTTAATGGCCACCAAGATTGGCCTAGCTTGGCTTTAACCCACCATTTATCCTGAAGGAAAAAAAAATTAATAATGTCTTTTAAATCGGTGCAAATGGCTGATAGCTGATGGTTTCCATACATTATTTTAAGATCCCCAGTCATTTAACAAAAAATTACTATCATGTTACTAGGATAATTCACAGGAATTACTTGTAAAAGATTTCTCACCAGCCATTTATTATTTTCTGAAATCTATTCAATTTCTTTTTCTCTCCATAAATCGGGTGACTAATCAGTTCTCATTTGCTCCTTGGTATCAACTCCCCTAAGACTTATTCACATAATGGTGTAGCATAGACAATGACATGGAAAGAGAAATATAACTGGCCATAGTAAATGAGAGTAAGCTCCAGTACAAGGCAAAAAGAAAGCAGTGGAAGTCACCAGAACTCATATGCCATCTTACATTGATTGGGAATGGAACTGGTTGTATAATTTATCAGTGTTATGAATCAGAGAAAGCAGAAACTATTTATAAATGTCTAGGAAAGAAAATTCTCTACCCCAAAGAAGTCAAACTGCCTCTCCACACATAAGAATTAGAACTAGAGAAATATGGGTATGGGGTATCTTAATGAATATTGTGGTAATGTGGCAATAAAAGCACTGGACCTGGAGTCAGGAAGACCTGAGTTAGAATCTTGTGTCAGACATTTATTATCTATATAACTCCAGATAAGTAGCTTAACCTTTACTTCAATATTCTCATCTGTAAAGTGTGAATAATGATAACATTTAGCTCATTGGTTTGTGTTGAGGTTAAAATGAGATATTTGTAAATTACTTTGCAAACCTTGAAGTGCTATATAAATGTTATATAATCATCATCATCATCAACAACAACAACAACAATAAAGGATCACATCACCTCTAACATGGGAAACAGGATTAAAAATAATTCACTACACAGGCAAACAGATTCCAATCAGAAAAGTCATCAAATCTGAGTTTTGTTTCAACTGTTAGTTTTCTACAAATTATTCCCTGATTAAGTATTTTGTGCTCATTTTTCTTCTAAGCTCCAGTCCTGAATCATTAATTCCATTCTAAGCACCTTTGTGTGGAAGCCCCAAAGGCATCTCAAGTTTGACATGACCCCTTGAGCTCCTTATTTTGTCTCCTTACCCTATCTCTCCTCTAACTTCTCTAGTTAGGCACCAATTTTAACTCATTATCTATGTTCTTTCTGTTGCCAAATCTTGTTGATTCTACCTCTACAATATCTCTCATACCAGCTCCCTTTTATCTACTGCCATGGCCACTACCTTAGTTTACCCTATCATTGCCTCTTGCCTGGACTATTGCAAAAACTTCCTCCAATTGATTTCCTATAATTCAACTGATCTTCTCTTCAACCCATCATCCACAAAGCCCTGAAATCAATATTGCTAAAACAAAAATTGTGACCATATCACTCTGGTTCAAGAAGAGTTGACTTCCATGTCTACTTACTCATTTACAAACTTCTCTGGTATTTAACACTATAATTTAATTAAATATTCATATTTAATGCCATAATTTAGGTCTAAATTATCACTTGGGATTAATAACACATTACTGGTCTATATTCATGATTTTCCATTCCATCCCTTACCTGGTCACTGAAAGTCTTCCCCTCCAAAATTGTATGACCACTTATTTGAAAATGCTGCAGAAGTCAAGATTTAGGAAAATCTAGCTCTATGGCCCTTTCAATTCAGTTCAATTCAATTCAACTAGCATTTAAGACCTATGATAGATAATCACTACAGTAATGTAAAGTGAATGAACAACCACAAAATATATTAGTGCCTTTGCTTAGGCTATTGCCCATGTTTGAAGTGCTTTCTTCCTTACTCAGGCCTGTTAGAACCCCTACATTTGTTCATAGATCACATTAAATTTTATCTCCTACAGGAGGCCATTCTGATTCTCCTAAATATTAGTATTCCCTCTCCTTCCAAATCACTTGGTCTACATTTTGTATAGAATCAGCTTTGTACATAGCTCAAGTAGTAGAATAGCCAGTGCCTTCATTTATTAAAAATACTTACCTGTCCGTATGATTTTTTTTTTTAAGATTTTTTTTTTTATTTTAAACCCTTAACTTGTGTGTTTTTTGACTTATAGGTGGAAGAGTGGTAAGGGTAGGCAATGGAGGTCAAGTGACTTGCCCAGGGTCACACAGCTGGGAAGTGTCTGAGGCCAGATTTGAACCTAGGACCTCCCGTCTCTAGGCCTGGCTCTCAATCCACTGAGCTACCCAGCTGCCCCCTGTCCATATGATTTTTAAACAAGAACTTAATTTTTTTTTCATGTAGAAACAATTTTTGACAATTGTTATCTGACATTTTGTGATTCAGATTCTCCTTCTTCCTTCCCTTCATTGAAGTAGTAAATAGGCTAATATAGATTATATCAATGCTGTCATGTAATATATATTTCCATATTCCCAATGTCATGAAAAAGCACATGACACATACAATAAAAAAACTCATGAAGGAAATAAAGTTTAAAATAGCATGCTTTGGTTTGTAATCAGACTCCAACAGTTCCTTCTTTGGCTGTGGATAGCATTTTTCAGCATGAGTCCCTTGGGGTTATCTTGGAAACTTACTTTGCTAATAATAGTTTAATCCTTCATAGATGATCACAGTACAATATTTCTGCTACTGAATATCACGTTATCCTGGTTCTGTTTGCTTCACTTTGCTTCAATTTCATATTAATCTTTTCAGGTTTTTCTGAACTCATTTTGTTCATCATTTCTTATGGAACAATCATAATCCATTACAACCATATACCACAATTTGTTCATCCATTCCCTAATTCATATCCATATGATTCTTGAAAAGAACTAGAGCCACATAATATTTTGCCACTAAAAAGTGTTTTCTCAGGCTTGTTTTATATAAGAGGTATGAGTTTAACCCCAATTCTTTTCTCCTAGTAAGAAAACGTTTCACCCAGTAAAATGTAAGCTTTTTAAGGGCTGATATCATTTCATATTTTGCTTTGGTATCTCCATGTCTATCATAGTGCCTGACACATAGTAGGCTCTTTAAAAGAAATTATTGATATTTTTACATCATTCACATTTTTATCTTTATCTTTTCCTTTTTATCTCCTCATTTTGAGACAGCTTATTTCATTTTAATTTAGCAGCCGTGATGTGAAAGGTACCATACAAGGCTCTAGGGCAGTGATTCCCAAAGTGGGTGCTTCCGCCCCCTGGTGGGTGCTGCAGCAATCCAGGAGAGAGGTGATGACCACAGGTGCATTTATCTTTCCTATTAATTGCTATTACAATTTAAAAAAATAATTTCCAGGGGCTAAGTAATATTTTTTTCTGGAAAGGGGATGATAGGCCAAAAAAGTTTGGGAACCACTGCTCTAGGGGAAGAAAGTAGTTCTTTTCCTCAAGATGCTTACATTTTATTGGGCAGATAGAGTGTGCACATAGATAAGTAAATCCTGGAGGGAGGGACATGAAGGTAGGAAATATTTCTAAAAGAAAGTATTACTTCAGCGGTTAGGATTTTTAGGAAATTTTTAATTTATTTTGCATTAAAATCTGGCTCCTTGCAATTTCCAGCTATAGGTTGTAGATCAGCTCTCCAAGGCTACATAAGTTAATTGGTGGAAAAACAAAAACAAAACATCAAGAGACTAGGATTCTGATGCTAAGTCTCTAAGTTGCTATATAACTTAAAATAATTTAAACTCTCTGGCCTCATTTTCTTCATCTGCCAACTTGAAATAAAAATAGTTGGACTTCCTCCCTCCATCTCAGAGTTGTTTTGAAGATTAAAAAAATGAATGAAAAATAATGGAAAATAAATGTAATAGTATAAAAATAATAATAAATAAATCTAACAGCATTTAGAAAATTGTAAATCTAGAGTATTACTTTAATTATTTTAATGAATATTTTTACCTTCTGGATTCTGTAAATTCTTTGTAAACACATTATTAAATTGGATCTTAAGTTCTCCTTTAAGGTCTCTTCAAGAACCCTGGGTTCCAGGGCGGTGTATATTTGAAATGCAGTCTTGAGAAGTTCCTATCATGCTTGAAAGACTTCACTTATAAGTTTGGTGATATACTGTCTATTGTTCAAGGATTAGCCAAGATAAATATAGAAAGGCTCATCATCAAAAAACAAAAACAAAAAACTGACCATATGATGGTGATCTGAGGGATAAGATAGGGCAGTACAAGTTACATAGACTATTTTATCATAGGAAGAATGGGATCCACTCTGAGTATTGTAGTATTTATATCAAAGAAAACATTAATCCTTGAAATATATATACATATACACATATATGTATATATAGTCTATTGATAGACTCTATATGGCTCTCACAAAATTCATCCCACAATTTACTTGTGCTAAAATAACAGCATTATGCAGTTCTAAACTATAGGTGGATTGCTATAAAAGTAATGAACCCAGGAGGTTGGTTGCCATATTGACATTTAGTTAGGAGGGAAATTTATATCCATTTGGAGTGTTTCCCATTTAGGTTTTCCTGCTTTTGTCCCTTTCCCTTTTGTTGAACTTCTGTCAAAAAAATTAGATGTTAATATTTGAAAAATAATCACCCATCAAATCAGCTTTATCCATGTGAGGATGGGATTTGTGAAAGGGGGATGGGACAAAAGGAGTCAGAGAAGGCAGTTGCTGACAGTTGAGGATTCTGGGAGATTCTCTGGAGAAGAGAGGGAGAGAAGAGGTCTTTGGGCAGAAGACTGAGAGAGGGAGGAGGAGGACAACCCAGTTTGGATCCATTTCTGAGGGCTTCCTGAGGATCTTTCTTTGGAAACTGAAACCCTGATTCCCTGATCAAAGTCATTCCATCTCATCTCCCCCATCAAGACTTCAACCATTGAGTTAGCTAATTTTTTGGACTCCATTTTGGGAGCAATCTCTTAGTCTCCTTCTCCCATTACCCAACCTTGCTGAGAGACCCCCTTTCAGTCAAAACTTACAATTATAGAAAAGGATAGAAAGAGAAATGGATAGAAATAGAAACAGAAGGAGAAGGGGTGGGGGAAGAAGCTTAGGAGTGGTAACCCCAAAGATTCCCTCCTAAGTGACAGACCCCATAGAAATAGAGAAGAGGGCACCCCAAAATCCCTCTGCCCTTCCCCCCTTTCCCCAATCCCTAAATTGCAAATAATAAAAGCCATCCATTAGTCAGATAGCATTCAAGAGTGCCTGAGAGACAACAAGGGAGAGGGGAACCACAGCTTGGTTTGGCTGCCTCCATCTTGAAGCCAGACCACCTGCTGTGAAATTAACTGATCAGTGCAGGTTTGTATGAACCCCATCCTTATTCAGAATCAGATTGGGGTACTACATACCTCATTTTATAGGGAAGCCTCATCCCCAACTCCCGTGGGGCAGCATGACTATCCAGGTCACCCAGTTTTGGGGTGACACCCCCTTAAAGTCTCCCAGTGTATATTCTGCCCCAGGGGAGAGCTGGAAGAGACTTACCACTTGGATTTCTCTACCTCCCTTCTATCAAACATTCCCTGACTGGCTCCTTTATTATTACATCCATTATCTTATGATAATTTAAAATCTTTTTTTTAAACCCTTGTACTTCGGTGTATTGTCTCATAGGTGGAAGATTGGTAAGGGTGGGCAATGGGGGTCAAGTGACTTGCCCAGGGTCACACAGCTGGGAAGTGGCTGAGGCTGGGTTTGAACCTAGGACCTCCTGTCTCTAGGCCTGACTCTCACTCCACTGAGCTACCCAGCTGCCCCCTATAGTTTAAAATCTTAACATTTACATAGTTGGGAATTTTTAAAATTAGATTTCATAGCTAGAGTCCTAAGAAAAACAAATTCCTAGAGATGGATATAAATAAGTGAGGGCCAGATGACACAGATTTCATAATTCATTTTGGTCTTTTCTTCCATTTGCTCATCTTCCACTTCTTCTTTCTCCAAACTTCATTGTTTTTCTTCTATCCAACACTTTCCTTTCCAAGTGTATATTCTCTTGTATATTTCTTTTTTTAAGTTTTTATATGTTTTGCTTTGCTTTGTCTTCCCTAAGTGCTTGTTTCAGAAGTTTATATTGTTATCATGGAGGATATTGTGTTATAAAACCAAAGAAAACTTTATTATACATATACACAGAGAAACCACCCACCTTTTCCTGTGCATGGAAAAATATTGGAGGTTGCATTAAGAGCTCTAGAATAGGACTGAACAACCCAGCTATCAATACTCATAGAGCTGCAGTAATGATAGAAATATGTCTGATGCCCAACTAGAAATATTTTACAAAATAATTTATAGTGGGAAAAATGAAGAGCTTCTACACCAATGTTATGAAGTGTCTTAAGAAATTATTAGAGGATAAAGATCAGTGACCCTGAAATCACAGAATTTTATTCAGATCCTGCCTGTGAAACTTGCTACCCAAGTGAGCATGAGTAACTTACATAACCTGCCTAGCCTGTGATTTCCTCATTTGTAAAAATTAAGGGGATTGGACTAGAGAGTTTGAGGTCCCTTCCAGTTCTATTTTAGACCTTTATCCTATGATCTGATATGAAATTTGGCAAGATGACATAATTTGAATTCTAAGCAGAGTTTAAATGATACCTCATATGTATGGGTCTGAAGAACACTAATTTTGGATTGTAGTCAGAAAATCTGGGTCCAAATGTCAGCTTTGTTTACTACCTATATAAACTTGGGTGACTCATTTAACTTCTCTGGGCCCTTGGTTTTCTAATCTGTAAAATGATAGAGTTAGAATAGAAGATCTCTAAGTATCATTTCAATTTATAATCTATCATATACTTAAATCAATGCTTCAAAGACTGATATGTTTCCCAGGGTGAATAGCTCTTATATTAGTGTAGATCATAACCTCTTTATCAATTACTAGATGATCTTTGAGGCTTGTTATTACTAAATAGTCCATCACCTTATATTTCTATTACATCATCCATGTATTTCCAGGCACAATATAGTGAAAAGGGTGCTTAATATGAAGTCAAAGAATTTGAATTCAAAGACTGGTTTTGTTGCTTATTGCTTTTGTAGCCCCAATTACGTGAGTCACTTTGGTTCTCTGGGTTTGTTTCTTCATTTTTAAGATAAAGGAGTTGAGCTGGATTACTTCTAAAGTCATTTTCAGCTCAAACTTCAGTAAATTATTGGTAGTTCCTACATATATTTGTTATTCCTTCTTCCTTGTTCAAGTGTGTGAAGGAGAATGAAATTGAGCATTAAGCAATGGTCCCAATATAGAGTCATAGTTTGACCTCCTGCAAAAAAGTAAAAGTAGAATTAAATGTCAGTGGCCACCCACAAATATTTCATGAGCAGAGTGATCTGCAGGACAAAAAATTCAGTATAATGACTCATTTTGCTATTGTAATCTCCAATTACTTTCAATACTCTTAATGCAAGACCAAGGAATACCTTATTAATTCCTTTCTTTACCTCCTCCTCATTCTTCTCCCACTTCTTCTCTTTCTGCTTCTCCTTCTCTTTCTTCTTCTTCTCCTCTTTCTGCTTCTCCTTCTCCTTCTCCTTCTCCTTCTCCTTCTCCTTCTCATTCTCCTTCTCCTTCTCCTTCTCCTTCTCCTTCTCCTTCTCCTTCTCCTTCTCCTTCTCCTTCT
>NC_058130.1:596617000-596722604 GCF_016433145.1 Gracilinanus agilis | reverse complement strand
TCTCTCTCTCTCTCTCTCTCTCTCTCTCTCTCTCTCTCTCTCTCTGTATGTTTCACAGCATGAGTAATCCCAATTATCATGTTCCTTCTATAAATCATGCTCCTTTGATAAATCTATAAGATCATGTTCCTTCTATAAATTTCTAGATGGTTTTTGAGGCTTGTTATTCCTTTTTTAACATGTAGATACACTTTTTAATAATTGTTTTCTAACATTTTGTGAACCATGTTTTCTCCATTCCTTAAGCCCCTCCCTACATCCCAAGCTGAAAGGCAATAAGATATAGGTTGCACATATACTATCAGGTGATATATATTTCCATGTCCATCATGTCAAAAAAGACACATATTGCTTATACTAGAGAAAAACTCATGAAAGAATTAAAGTGAAGAATGGTATGCTTTTTTCTTCATTCTGACTCCAGTTTCTCCTAGGCACAGTGGACAGCTTTTTCATCATGAATTCCTTGCAATTGTCTTAGATCCTTAAATTTCTGATAATGGCTGCTATTCACGGTTGATCATAATACATTATTTGTCACTTTGTACAATATTCTCCTGGCTCTTCTCATGTCATTTTGCATCACTTAATATAAGTCTTTTGAGGGTTTTTCTTTGTTTGTTATCATCTCGTTCATCAGTTCCTCGGGCACAATGGTATCCTATTAAAATTATATACCACAACTTGTTTAGCCATTCCCCAATTGATGGACATTCTTTCAGGTTCCAGTTCTTTGCTACAATAAAAAGAGTTGCTATAAATATTTTTATATTCATAGGTCTGACTCATTATTCCTAAAAAGTCATCACCTTGTGGCTCTGGACTTGAGTAGGTTTAGATAACATTTTGTTTTTGATATGACCCTTTTAAAGAAAAAACAAAAAAACTTTCCAGTTCTGTAAGATCTATTAAGTTTGGGGATCCTCTTTATAAGCTTTGAGAACCCTGGGTCACTTCCACTCTAATGGGACATCAGAGTAGAACTTCATGGTGTGAAAAAGAATTCTTTATTCTATTATCTAGCCTGTGTTAACCCTAAATTAAGTACCCCTACTTAGTACCTCACTAGTCTGAAGACAGGATTAACTCTCCTTTGTCTACATTTAAATTGAAGCAATAAAAGACCCTACTTAGTGCTAGGTGAGAAGCTAGCAAGGTACTTAGAGAATTCATACCCTTAGAAACCTTCAGAAGTTGAGAAGTTGATCCCACAGACACTGCCCCCTGGGCAATGCTAGACAATTTGGAAACTGTGTTTAGCCCCTGTGAAGAGGGGAAGGAATAAGAAATCACCATAAAAGCAAGCCCTGAACTCCTTCAGAGGAGATTGTCTTTGTGAAGATAGTCTGAAGAGATTGTCTTCTGGAGATAGTCTTAAATAGTCTTCAAGGGAGTTTCTCTGGAGATTTTGGCTTGGATCCTGGGTTTGGTGAAGTGTGAGTGCAAGGCTGACCCCTTTTCTAGCTTCTGGAGAGACTAGCTTCCATATGCCAGAGGCCATGTAGTTACTTACTACCAGCCTTCCTGGTTGAGAGCTAATTAATCTCTGCCTGGATTAAGGAGACCCAGAGCAAAAAAAATAGGGTGATAGGATAGATAACTTCTCTATACCCCTCACATTTCTCTTCTTTATTGTTTCTTCTCTATTTGTATATATTTGTAAATAAATTTATAACTCAGGATATAATAAATGCTGGCAACCACATGATTTCATATAATCATTGTCTAACCATTGATTTTAACCTTTACAATGGCATGGGTAAATATTTAGTTTATATCTTCTCTGTCAGTCTAATTAATAAGATTTCTTGCGAATTCAGTCCATCAGTAGTTTTGATATGTTTATTACTGAATATAAAGTTCTCCAACACTGGAAATATGAAGATAGATAGAAATCTTCCTTTCAAATTGAAAAGGGTCAAAACACATGTACAGATAGCTGTGGTAAAAAGGAAAATAAGATAATTACAAAGGAGAGAGAAAAGGTCCACAGCAAAGTGGTATGAAAAAGTTGAAAATGGAAATATAATTTTTTACCAGTGAGGAGGAGAGAGTGGAATGAAAGAACTGTCTAGGTAGGCTTTAGGAAGGAGGTGGCATCAGAATGTTCACTGAGGGGAGCCAAGATGGCAGTGTAGTGGCAGGAGCTATCTGAATCACCTTTGAACTAATCATTACAAAGTGTTTAAAAAGACTGAAGTCAAAACCAGATGAGTAAAGGGGCTTTCTTACTGGATACAATGTGAAAGGTAGAAAGTGAATGGTGATTACTAAAATATAAAGGGGTGAAACTGCACTAATCAAAGCACAAGCTTACCACCCTCCCCCACACAACCTACTGTGCCAGTTAGAGAGAGGGTCAACAGCATGAGTTAGAAAGAGAAATTCCATTTAAAATCACTCTAGACAACATACAATACCTGAGAATCTACTTGATGAGAAAAATTCAGGAATTACATGAACATAACTACAAAATACTCTTTACATAAATAAAACTAGATCTAAACAATTGGAAAAACATTAATTACTCATGGGTAGGATGAGCTAATATAATAAAAATGACAATCCTACCCAAATTAATTTACTTATTCAGTGCTATACCTATTGAACTACCAAAAATCTTTTCTATAGAATTAGAAATTTTTTTTACAAAGTTTATCTGGAAGAACAATAGATCAAGAATACCAAGGGAACTAATGGGAAAAATGTGAAGGATGGAGGCCTAGGATTACCAGCTCTCAAACTATACTATAAAGCAGTAATCATAGAAACAGTATGGTACTGGTTTAATGATAGAATAGTGGATCGACGGGATAAATGACAGTAGCAAGATAATGTTTGATAAACCCCAAATCTCAGCTTTTGGGAAAAGAACCCACAATTTGACAAAAACTACTGGGAGAACTGGAAAACAATATGGGAAAAATTAGGTTTAGATCAACATCTCACACCCCATCCATAACAAGATTAATTCAGAATGGGTAAATGACTTAAATATAAAGTGGGAAATACAAATTAGGTGAACATAGAATAGTATACCTGTCATGTCTATGGGAAAGGAAGGAATTTAAGACCAAGCAGGAGATAGAGAACATTACAAAATGTAAAATGAACGATTCTGATTATATTAAATTAAAAAGGTTTTGTGCAAACAAAACCAGTGCAAAATTAGAAGGGAAGCAACAAATTGTGGGAAAATTTTTATAACAAAAATCTCTGACAAAGGTCTAATTTCTCAAATTTATAAGGAGCTAAGTAAATTATGCAAAAAATCAAGCATTCCCTAATCTACAAATGGTCAAGGGACATGAATAGGCAGTTTTCAGATAAAGAAATCAAAACTATCAATAAACACATGGAAAATGTGTTCTAAATCTCTCACAATCAAAGAAATGCAAATCAAAACAATGCCAAGGTACCACTTCACACCTAGCAGATTGGCCAATAGGACAGTAAAGGAAAATAATAAATATTAGAGGGGTGGTGGTAAAATCTAGACACTAATGAACTGCCGGTGTAGTTGTGAATTAATCCAGCCATTCTGGAAGGCAATTTGGAATTATGGGTGAAAGGCTTTAAAAAAGAATGGATACCCTTTGATCCAAACATACCACTGCTGGTTTTGTACCTCAAAGAGATAATAAGGAAAAATGTTTGTACAGAAATATTCATAGCTATGCTCTTTGTGGTGGCAAAAAATTGGAAAATGAGGGGGTGTTCCTCAATTGGGGAATGGCTGAACAAATTGTGTTATCTGATGGTAATGGAATATTATTATGCTGTAAGGAGTGATGAACTGGAGGTCTGAACTGGAACGACTTCCAAGAACTGATGCAGAGTGAAATGAGCAGAACCTAGAGAACATTGTAAACTGAAAGTGAAACATTGTGTAACTATCCAATGTAATGGACTTTACTACTAGTAGCAACACAATAATCCAGGACATTCCTGAAGGACATATAAGAAAGAACACTATCTACATTGAGAGAAAGAACTATGGGAGTAGAAACGCAAAAGAAAAACTTATGACATGACTTATCACTTGTTTATATGGATATATAATTTGGGATTTCAGTTCTATGGTAAAAGTGAATAATATGGAAATAGGTATCAAGTGATAACATTTGTACAACCCAGTGGAATAGCTTATTGGCTCTGGGAGTGGGGAGTAAAGAGGAGATAGAAAGAAAATAAAACATGGAAACATGGAAAAATATTTTTAAAAATAAAATTAAAATAAAAAAGAGAATGATCACTGAATTATATCTACTTTCTCTACATTCCTAACACATTCATTTAGTGAAGCAGCATGGTATAGTGGATTAAGTGCTCTAATTGGAATTAGGAAGATATGGATTCAATTTCTGCCTTTGATATTTACTGGCTATATGATCACAGGTAAGTCTTTCCTTCTTAGCTTTTCTTATCTGTAAAATGGGTATAATAATAGTTGTGATTTTTATCTTAATGGGTTATTGTGACGATCAAATGAGATGATGTATATAAAATGCTTCATAACTATAATTCTTCATAGATGATAATTATTAGCATCATTTGTCAAAAGGGAAAATGTAGACCAGCTTATCTATTTCCTTTTAAAGAATTGCAAGTAATAGACATTGGAGATAAGAGTTTCTAGTCCCAATTTTGTCTTCAACTCTGTTTGAACTTGAGGAAGCAATTGATTCCACCATTTGTAAAAGAAAGGCTTTGGGCAATTTAGGCACTAAAAAGCCTCCTATTTCTGAAATTCTAGGATTCTAATATGTACCAAACTTTTCAATACAACCAATCATCTTCATGAGTATAACATTTACAAATAGTAGCCATGACAAAGTCCAGGAAATAAAGTTTAATTTTTATAATACTTCTATTATTTTTTTCACCATATTCTGTTGTGTATACCAACTTTACTTCAGGTTTGTCTTGCTCTTTCTGGTCAGATTTTAAAATTTCTCTTATTAGTTCTAGTCATCCTTCTTTCCCTTCATTCCTCTTTTTTACCACTCTCCTCTTTATAGTAAAATTAGAAATCAGACCAATCCTTGATTTGTAGCTAACTGTGAATAAACTCCCCATATTCAAATGCTGGTCAATATCTCAGAAGAGCTAAGTGATGTGAGAGTGGCTGCATATGTCTGCATGCATATTTCCTTTTTTTTAAGGCTGTACTAAGGCTATGAAAGTTTCATGAATATGGAAAAAGTAAGAGTAGGAAACCTCCTGCTAATTGATATTTTAAATGCTCTGGAAGTTATTTTCTTCTATAAATTAAAAAAAATAGTAGCGGCTCTGTCTTATATTATTATTATTATTATTATTTTGGATTAATTAATAAGTGAAATTTCTGAAGACTAGATCAGTTCTTGTTCACTTCTGTCTAGAAGAAACTGTATAAAGCATGGCTCTAGTGATAGCATATTTGGTGGGAAGATAAAGCAACTAGAAATTAAAGTTGTTCTTATTAACTTCTTTCAGTTATCTGACTCTGCAGGATCCCATTTGGAGTTCTCTTGGTTAAGATACTGCAGTAATTTGCCATTTCCTTTTCAATCACATTTTACAGGTGAGGAAACCAAGGCAAACTGGAAGCTACTTGTCCAGGTCACACAGCTAATAAGCATTTGAGACTATGTTTGAATTCAGGAAGATGAGTCTTCCTGAATACAGGCCCAGCATGCTATCCACTGCACCACCAAGCTGCCTTAGTAATTTAAGGGCTGAATCCAGTCTAAAATGCTTTTGCCCCCAGGCCTTTTAGCACAGTTCAGTGTGCTAGAATGGAAAGAGCCCTGGGCTTAAGGAGGCAATAATTCTTCTACTCATTGTAGATGCAGGGTCTTGGATGGATGGAGACTTTAAGCATCTATACTACAATCTATATAAATGGCATTATTAAGAGCATGTTTTGTTTGTATTCTGTGTTACATAATTTGTTTATAATATATTACATTATAAATACAATGATATACAATGGTGGGTATCATTTTTATAATACAAATGTAATAAACAATGAAAATATAATATTTGACTGACCAATTTGAGGATTATTTAAGGATCTTCTAAAGCCCCACTTAATATTTTAATTTTATTTCAATTTGGATTTTCATAAGCTGTACACGTCTAGATAATCTTTTGGGCTTTTGTAGTAAATCAGACACTTAAAGAGAGCACGTATGCAGGTCACTTCAAATTTAGTGCTAGGAGAATAGGGAAGTGCTTAGAATTATAGGATCATAGATTTAAAGCTAGGAGGGACTTCAGAAATTATATAGTCCAATTCTCATACATCATTTACAGATGGAGAAACTGAGGCCAAAGAGTTTAAGTGACTTGTCTTAGATCATATAAGTAATCATTATCAGATCTAGAATCTGAAACCCCTATCCTCTCACATTAAAGCCATCATTTAATCCATTGTAGAGTTCTCTTTTTTGGAAAACTGTCCCTAAGACCACAGGGCAAGAACAGAGTGTTACACTTTGTAATCGCAGTTTCCTTGTGGTGCCAAGAGCCTTCATCCATATTTATCAGATCTATTCCACCAAGAAAATATGTTGAGCCATAATTCGATATTGCATATAGCAAAGCTGCCTTAGATGACATGACTTATGAGGTACAATAATAGGTGGATTGTCTCTGACTGGTATATTTGAAAAAATGAACAAAGAGCAAAGAACACCTAGACACAGCCTGTTCGGACTTTAAGCAAATTATACAAAATTCTGAGAGGGATTATCAGTCAGCCTCACTTCCTAACCCCAAACTGGCCCCTAGTCCCTCTACAATAAATGGCCTTCTTAGGACTAAGAGGCAGTTGTCTTCATTAGGCTCTTAGATGTTAATTGAGGGGGTATTAAGAGAGCCTTGGTCTTTCGTAGAGATCCTTTCCCCTACTGTGTTCCCACAGGAGCTGTACAAGGGGAGAGAACAGAGGGAGAAATTGCAGTCGTCAGGACGGCCTCAGTGAATAAGCTTTAAACAACTATATAGGAGGCAAAGCCCATGGGAGGGGGGGCGTAGCATGTATAGGCTTGGGAGCTAGAATAAAGGAGCTTAGAAAACAACATAGGGGGTGTGTGTGGGAGAACAAAAGACTGTTCAAGGATCACATGCAATACAAGATGTGTGACTTTGAAAAGATCAATATAGACTAAGAATCCCAAATATGTGTAATGGTAAAAGAGATCACAGGACTTACAGCTGGAAGGAAACTTAGAAATCACCCAGTTCGGTCCCCTCATCTTACAGGTGAGGAAACCGAGACTGAAAGATGGGAAGTGAATCCTTTAAGGTCACAAAACCAGTAGCTTCATAGAGTAACAAATGAAAGCAAAATTTGAAATAAACCAGTTCAAAAATCTCATTGTACAGATGAGATAATTCCCAAAGAAAGGAAATGGTTCCCTTAAGGTCATAGGAGGATTTTGGAGTTATAACTGGCAGGAATGCTAAAGGTCAACTAGGATAAACCCCTAGTTTTTCAAATAACTAAAGTAAAGCCTAGAGAGGTTAAGTATCTTTCTTAAACTCACATAAATAGTAAGTGACAGAGGCAAGATCTGAACTCAGGTCCTTTAACTACCAAAATAGCCCCTTTTCTACTGGACCTCCAGTACGGGAATCAGGATTGGTAGGAAAGACATCTGGCTCTTTCGATCTTAGCAGAGGGAGCTGTGTTAAAAGGTAGGTGGGCAGAAAAGAGTTTTAAAATGGAGTTAGCCTTTAAATTACTAGATAGTCAAAAGTAATTATATTCTAATTTCATATTTCAAGTATATTCATCCACCATATTCATCTCTGGTGGACCTCATGAAAACAGCTACTTTAGATCATTATTTGATATTACTGGCAATCATCTCTTCTATGTCAAAGAAAGTGTGAAGCCATTAACACAAAGAGAGGAAGGTTAGAATAGAATGTTGCACCACTTTTATTTTTACAGCAGTCTGGACAGTGAAGTTCTCTGTCCCTAGCATAAAGTGTATTTCACGAAGAAATTGAAAAGGGAAATAAGATGAGGAAAATCATGTTCCTCCCGAGGGAGGTGTAATAGGTGAGGCTTCCTTATTTGGCTTGGAATAACCATCACATCAGACATCAGATACAGAAGTCAGCTTGAAAAAAACACAGAAGAAATCAAGCATATCAAAAATGCCTATTGTACAAATGATGTCATGCCATTGAATGGTGGGTGCCTTGAATTAGTATATAATTCTATCCGGATAGGTACTGAGCTGACCCAGAATTGAATACTCAGGCAATAAGCATTTATTAAGTATTTATTTTGTTCCAGGGACTGCGCTAAGCATTGAAGATACAAAGAAAAGCAAACAACAGTCTTTTCTCACAAGGAGTTCAGTTTAAAGGGCAGGCAAGATTACATTTGGACAACTGCGCAATGCTTTCAATGATCCTAAGCTATTCTGGAGGCACAAAAACCTATCTTTTGAACACAACTCTTTCCCAATGATGGTGTACACCATAGTCTCAAGACAATCAGAATTCTTTGTATCCCAAAGAAAAAGGGGGAAAATATGCAATGGGTACAAATTAGCTATACATGGCATAAAGGATACCAGAAGAGAATTGTATGATTAAGAGAAGAGGAGGACCAGTAGTAATATGATCAGAACAGGATAGGACAGTGGGAGTGCTTAGGTGCTTCACTTGTATTCATGGCAGGCCAAAAGACCTGGTAGATGTCCTAGAGAAGATATCTGGCAAGGTCTGCACTAGATTTGTATAGGATGAGAAGGTATGGGTGGATGGGTTATGATCTGTTATTGTTTAGTCATTTTTCTGTTATGTCTGATTCTTCACGACCCCATTTGGGGTTCTCTTGGCAAGGGTACTGGAGTGGTTTGCCATTTCCATCTCCAGCTCATTTGACAGATTAGGAAACTGAGGCAAACAGGCTTAAATGATTTCCCTAGGGTCACACAGCTAGTGTCTGAGGCCAGATTTGAATTTAGATCTTCTTGACCCCAGGTCCAGTGCTCTATCCATCTCTCTATCTACTTGCCCATGACCTAAACCAAGAGAGAAAACCAATAACAATAAGGTAACAGATTCACTGAAGTAGAGAATGCAATCATGTTTGAAAGGGCAAAACAAAGAACCATTTCTAGCAATTAGAGCTGAATACTCTCCTACAGGGGACAGTGAATTCTCTATTACTCAAATGGGCAGGTAGAAGTAGGATAATTACTTTGACAGGGAGATTTGACATTCAGATATAGGTGGGACTGGATTATCACTGAGATTTTATGCTATGGCAAAGAAGGTAGAATGATTCAGGAGAGAAGGTACTGTTTGTACTGTCAAAAGACTTGAGTTCAAATCACAGTTCTGCTACTTAGATGAGGGACAAATCACAGCCTCTCTCAGCTTCAGTTTTCTCATCTCTGAAGTGACAGGGTTGGTCTAGATTTCTCTAGGGTTTCTTTCAACTCTAAATTTTTGACACTATGTATAATAAATTATAAGAGTTCACATTTATGTGAACCATATTCATAGTTACAAAAACTTTATATATATATATATTATCTCATTTAATGGTAAAAATAATACATGTAAATGCCATTTTACAAAGTACTTTCCTCTCAACAATTTGGTGAAGTTGATAATGTGTTTCCCTTTAATCATAGAGGAGGAAATTGAGGCCAAAAGGGGCTAAGTGGGGCAACTAGAAGCACAGTAGATAATCAGGCCTGGAATTGGGAGGACCCGTGTTCAAATCTGATCTAAGACACATCCTCGCTGTGTGTCCTTGAGACAAGTCACTTAACCCCAATTGCCTTTCCCTTCCCACTATTCTGAGTCATATAACGTCGCACAGGTTGTGAATTGTAGAGCCTGAACCCACACTGTCTGATTCAAATGCTGGACTTTTCCATTGCATAACTTTATAAGGTAGCCTCCTTTTAATCTCCTTATCCTGAGCACAGTTTTTATTTGGATATTTGGGCATTGGACGGATGCCCAGTTATTGGATGAACAGTTTCTATTCTGTACAATAACTAGAACTGTATGGTGGCACCACCTAACATGTGGTCTGTGCTTAGTAAGTACTCTGGTAGTGTGGCAGCCCTGACCAACCAGAGGTCAGTTATTCCCTTTGCATTTGGGAAAAAGTTAGTAGTTAAAGAGAAGTTGACCAAGGTAAGACTCTTCCAAATGAAAAGAAGAAATGAATGGTTCAGATAAATAGAATAGAAATCATAGATGTAGGGAATGGGATAAGAATTGGACGTATGATTTCATTTGTATAGGGACACACACACACACACAGTTACACAAAACCCTCCATAATACTTTGGGAGCTTCTTTCTGAATTGTTGGTCAATATAGCACTATAGTGGGCAGGTAGGTGGTACAATGAATAGAGTGCCACACCTGAAATCAGGAAGACTCAATGCCCTGTGTTCAAATCTGTGTGGTTCTGGACAAATCACTTAATCCTGGTTGCCTCAGTTTCCTCACCTATAAAATGAGCTGAAGGAGGAAATGGCAAACCATTCTAGTATCTTTGCCAAGAAGACCCCAAATGGGGTCACTAAGAGTCAGTTGAACTGAAAAAAAACAAGTATACAACAACAGTAAGACATAGCCCAATAGCCCATCCATAGCTTCTCATCCTTTTCAATCTAGTCCAAATCCTGCCAGCCATCTGTTATAGAATATCTATCCCTGAATGTCTTGGAATAGGTCTTTTGGAAATGACAACATAGCACCACAGGCAAGGTAAGGGATACAGCATATAGAACTCTGGGCTGAGAATCCGGAAGACCTCAGCTCAAATCCAGCCTTACCGTGTGACTTTGAACAAGTCACTTAAACCTTGTCTTGCTCAGTTTCCTTAACTTTAAAAAGGGAATAATAATAGTATCTCCCTCACAGGGTTGCTATGAAGATCAAATGAGTTAATATTTATAAAGCATTTATTACAATGCCAGGAATATAATAAGTTCTAGATAAACACAAGCTATTATTATTAAATAGGAATTTTTAAAATGTGCATTTTCAAAATAAGTTTCTGTCTATATTAAACTCAAATAAAGATTTATTTTCAAAATAAAATGGAGCACATACACTCAAGAAAATAGAGTGCCCATAGATATATCTTTGTCAATTAAATCTGGAAGTCACTATCTATTTGAATCAAACTCCTTAATTGAAGTTAAATGTTTCCATACTGTTCTTTTGGATTCCTATTGAACATTGTAGAATATTGACTCTGAATGGGCCAGAATAAAGGTGAAAGCCATCCTTATATTCTCTTTAGCAAATGAAAACTGAATTCTTATAAGCTAAGTGGTTAAAAGACTATGCCAGAGGAAAAAAGAATACTGAAAAGAAATAAGGAGATTGGCTTTCCTTGCTTCAGGAAAAGCATGTCACTTCCCTGGACCTCAACATCTACATCAGTAAAACCCAGGTGTTAGATGAGATGAAATTCAAAGACCTTTTCAGTGTTGATATTCTGGGATTCTTTATATCAGGGGTCCTTAACCTGGGATAGATGGACTTAAAAACAGATATTTTGATAACTAGTTTAATAAGATTGGTTTCCTTTGTAATTCTATATATTTTATTTCATGCATTTAAAAATATTATCCTAAGTAGGGTGCTATAGGTTTCTTCCGAGTTCCCAAAGGGTCTCTGACACTAAAAAGGTAAAAGAACTCCTGATTTGTCAAAATTTTTAGTGCTTTATTAGTTTGTTCTTATGATAACACTCATCATTTGCTGATATAGATGGGCCACTTGGATTTCATAGCTTAACCTTTTAACAAAATATCAATTGCCTTTTCTATATCAATGAAGGGATCTATCTCATTCAGAATCTCTAATATGGCTTATATGTGTGTATGTGTGTTTCTAGATACTGCCTATATAAAGATTTCATTGTTTCATATTCCCTCAAGTCTCCACTGTACCCATGCCAATTGCTTGCAAATACTTTTGCTCATCAGAAAATATTCAGAAACAACTGGCAGGCAGGATGGTGTCAGATCTGCACAATAGCCATTTAGTGTCCTAGATTTCTCTCTGGCATCTCAAACCAGAATTCCTCTGTGTGAGAACACAGGCTACTCTGGGAGAATAGTTTACTCAAAAGTCTCCATTCTTGTCACAAATAATGAGCTAGGCAGCTTTTTAAAATGCCCAGTTTGTTCAAAACTCCTTCTTTAGACCATGATCCTATTTCCCAATTGATTGTGTATGTGTCCTTACAATTTTCACACCTAATATTCCCTCTTTTGTGTGATTATCTTAAAAATACACTATAGGCAGTCCCCAATTTGAGAATGGTTTGTGTTCTAAAAGTTCATTTGTAAGTCAGTTGTTTGGAACTTGAAACACATTTTCTCATAGAAAAGATGTTGTAAATGGTGGTTAGGTTCCCAGGTTAGCCTACAAAAGCCTAAAACGCAAAGCATCACTGACCCTCTTTTTATAAAGGGCCTGCGGGAGAGAGAGGGCAAAGGCCAACAGGACCTCCCAGGAAGCTGACCATGCAGTGAGGGGGTGCTCAGCCCAACTCCTGGCCACACAGCTGTAGCAGGGAGTCTCATTAGATACCAAGGTACACTTCAGACATCTACTTCTTTTACGAGAGTTTGTCACCTTAGTAGTTCCTAACTGATTTTTTCCTACAGTATTGGGATATCCTTATCCTTATCCACGGCAACATTTATTTAACCTTCTTCTCAAGCCTCCACGTTGGAGCAGATTCATAGCAACCTTAGCAGAATATGAACTTGTTAGCAGGATGTAGCCGTATAACTTTGACCCATTAGAAGTGTAACTTATGCTCAGCTACTATTTTCACAGAACCCCAAACAGACCTGGAGAACTCAAAGTGGGGAAGCAGTTTGGTCAGTACTCAGGGGCACTGTCCCAATTATCTAGCAACGGCTCCTCTATCCCTGCTCCAAATCTTTTCTACTACAGATTTAAAGTATCATATATAATTTGGGAGCCGGCACCAGCTGTAAAAGCATGATTGTTCAAAATTCTGCCAAGTTTGGGCCGAAAATTCAGAAAAGAATGATGTTATCTCTGACTCAATAAGGCATACCTATTGCATGTTCTAGAACTGAAAAAAATATTCGTGGGTTATTAGGTCTCAATCACTGTGTTCCAGGTTGTGTGTACCAAGCATCTTTCTTATAATTAGGAAGAATGGCATTTGTGCATTCATTTAAATAATAACTTACTGATTTAAGTACTTTCTTTAAAACAACCTCCTAAAGAAACTTGTCAAAGTTCAGTTGTTTTTTTAGTTAGGTCCAACTCTTCATGACTCTATTTGAGATTTTCTTGGCAAAGATACTGGAGTGGCTTGCCATTTACTTCTCTTACTCATTTTACAGATGAGGAAACTGAGGAAATAGGGTTAAGTGACTTGCTCAAATTCTACTGGCTGGTAAGTGACTAAGACTGGATTTGAAATGAGGAAGATGAGTCTTCCTGACTAGGTCCAGCACTCTATCCACTGTGCCAAGTGAAGAATTATAGTTATATATAATATATAACAGTATAATATATAGTCATGTATTCTATTATATTTTATATCATGTGAAGTGATATTATATATATTATAAAAGATTATAATCATTTAAACTTTTTAAATAAGAAACTAAGGCTCAAGGAGGTTTCTTATCTCCAAGTCCTTCCATTTTTCTATTATTCATCCCTGTATTGAGCTCTGTTCTTGCAATAGTACTTCTTTCTATATGTGGTTTTCAGTTAGGAACAAAGGCTATACAAAATAATATTTTTTTTGTTCTGTATACCTCTGTAAGGATTCTCTTGCTTAACATTACTGATACTAACTTTTAAAATTCTTACATTCCAGGAAACCAGGAAGCCCTTAGTTTAAGTCTGTAAATTACAAAAGGGCTGATCTATATTGACAAAACGGGTTCTGTATTCCAATTAAAACATATGTTTAGACACACACACACACACACACACACACACACACACACACAAAGAAATGACCAAATTGTGTTGTAAGTAACCAGGTATTGAAGTTTAGAAGGGGAAGGGGGGGGAAAAACACCTTTCCTGCAATTGGAACTCTCACCTTTCCCCAATACTTACTGAAAATGGCTGATGGTTGTGATCTCCCTAAGGTCAGGAGGGGAAGGTTGTTGTTATTTTTCCTGTTATCTTTGATCCTAAGGAGGAAGCATTTAAAGTTGCCTCCATGGCAGTCCATTTTCCTTCCTCAACAATACTTTTGAGTATCCCTTCATGCCATTTTACAGATGCTAATTTATATTATTGATTATACTTATTTACAAGCTGTACATAAAATAACTAAGACTGTATACAGTGAAGGAACATGGGGTAATGCTACCCAGTGAATTGTTTATGTAGATAACTGCATTTTAAATATTGTGGTTGCCTGCCACCTTTTCAAAGATGATGGCTGGTTCTTATCACACAGCTATTACCAAGAAACACCATTAAAAAGTGAGACATCTTGAATTGGAAAGCTTCTTCCCTGACCTTCAACACAGAATCATCAGTGTGGGTTTCTCTTCTCATCCCAACAGACCCAGAAAGCAGTCCTCTGAGTACCTGTTTTGCTAGCCTTAAAAAAAGATGCTTCTATTTGAAACTCAGTTTACAAACACTAAATATCTTTGGTGTTCCTTTTTGGCAAAGCAATTGATCATAGTTAAAGATTGGCCTGGTGCCATCCTGCCCAAGGGGTTTGTCTTCTCTGATATGAAAAATTGTCAGTTCCCCAGAACTTCTTCAGAGGTCTTTGTTTTGCACTGTTCAGCCCTGCTTAGCTTCCCTCTCTGGCCCATTCTCTCCTATCAGCTCTTCTGAATCTATGTTATTTACAGATCCAACGTATCATCTAATAGAGTAACATTAAAGGGTTCGTCATTACTTCCCACCTATCTCCTGCTCCCCAAAAATATTCTAAAGGGAAAAAAGAGAAGATAAGAGCAAATATTTTCTTTTACCTAACTTCCCCTCCTCCATAGATGAATTCCACCTCTCCTTGAAAATGTAGCAAGTCATAACAATAATTAAAATTCAGTTATCTACATAAGTAACTCACTGGGTAGAATTTCCTCCCACATTCTTGTAAACATAGTCATAAAATTATTTTATGTACATCTTCTTAGTGAATGAAGTCAATGATGTAAATTAGTATTCATAAAATGGCATTTTGTTTGAAGCTATGGATGGGGAGAAACTGAAAAAAAAAGTATTTCAATTCAACAGAATTTCATTTGACAGACATTTATTAAAAGACACCTATTCTGTGCTAGACACTGAGGACAGAAAAACAAACATCAAACTTCCTCTGCCTTTCAGTAGCTTATACTTGATTTGGGGAAAAAACAAAAACTAGATAGTACAAAATACATGCAAAGTAAATTATAAAATAAATTGGGAGAAGGACAACAGGGGACTCACTACCCATGAAACCCAACTCCTTTGTAGTAAGGCAAAGCAGGGCAGAGGGTAATAGCTAAATAAACTAACACAAGTACAAAGGAGGCAGGACACGCACAGCAAGGAAGTATTGGACCCCACTCTAATTTTACTGGAAGGAAAGACAAGGCCATGTATACTAAATTGATAAGTTCCCCTCCTGTGCCATTGCTAGGGAAAATGCAGTCACTTTCCCATTGCCATTGATTATAATAGACCTACATTATACAGTAAGAGGCTTTCGTGTAATTGACACCTGGAAGCAACAGGGAGTTGTGGAACTCCGATATTTGCCACTGGATAGGATGTGGTCCCCAGAGGCAGGCTTTCCCTCTGACAAAAGAGGCTATCACATAGTCATTGCAGTGTGTAAATCAAATCCTCAGCGGCTGCTGTTTTCTCATTACTAAGCTGTGACCTGGAACTAAATCCCAGCAATGGGCACCTCTGATTATTCACTTCTGAAGCTCAGGGCAATGAGTTAGGAAGATGAATCCCATACCTACAAAGGAAGCAAACCAGCCCAGTGCAGACTGAAAGCATCTTTCCATCATGATTTCACATTTAGATGAAAACACAACTCTTTCTGTTTCGATATGGTGTAATACACTCTAGGAACCCAGCATTGTACCTATGCTGATTTTCTAAGCTACATCATGGAGGCATGAATACTGTGAATTTGGGTAAAGGGCCAGACAGGAAAGTGAGTGAAATATATCATCGTTCTGCTGTTTAGTATAAAGTAATTGCTGCTGAAGCCAGTGGTAAAAGAACATCCTTTTATCCTATAAAATAATAAGGTGCTACCAGAGGATTTAATGATAGAACAACTAGTAGTAAAAGAAAGAGCAACTGTGAAAAATTATTTTTTTTAAATTGCTTTGAGAATGTTAAGGCATTATCTAGAGCAATCCTTTTTTTTTGTTAGAGGAAAGGTCTAGAAAGAAAGTGTATGCCAAACAATTATGAATGTTTGAAAAAATTGTTTTGTAGGAATGTAATAAAATAGTACAGTTAGCACAGTAATAGTACATTTAGCAATGATGAAAGAAATGAGTTTAGGGAAACCTAGGGAGATTTGTGTGAATTGATAAAAGATAAAATGAGCAGAACCAGAGTCATTAAAACAATAACTAGAATAACATAGAATAAAACTTTTCATTTTTTTATTTCAAAAATTTAACTAATTAATTTATAATATTTCCATGGTTATATGATTCATGTTCTTTCCCTTTCCTTTTCTCTCCTCCCTCCCAGAGCCAATGAGCAATTCTACTGTGTTTTGCATGTCTCATTGATCAAAAACTATTTCCATATTATTAATATTTGTAATGGTGTGAT
Source organism: Gracilinanus agilis (assembly GCF_016433145.1). Classification (NCBI taxonomy): domain Eukaryota; kingdom Metazoa; phylum Chordata; class Mammalia; order Didelphimorphia; family Didelphidae; genus Gracilinanus; species Gracilinanus agilis. The sequence continues at coordinate 596,705,789 of NC_058130.1, read as the reverse complement.
CATTTAAAGTCAAAATCTCCAATCATATCCCCATCAAACCATGTGATCAATTATATGAAAAGAAAACAACTTTGAAAGACCTCACTATTCAATAGAGTGACCAATTTTGATTCCAGAAAACTAATGGCAAATCATACTTTGCATCTCTTGACAGAAAAAGTGATGGGTTAGAGGTACTGAAGGAGACATACCTTTTTAGACATAGTAAATATGTGGATTTGTTTTATTAGAGTATGCCTACTTTTTTTTATAAGAATGCTTGTTTTGGGCTAGAAAGGAATTCATAGTACCATATACAATACTTGAAGGGACCTTGGAGATCATCTAATTGAATCATAGAATTACAGATTCTGAGAATTAGAAGGAAACTCAGGGACCATCTAGTCCTTTCCACACATGAAAGGAATCCTCACAATAGAATACCTGGCAAGTGGTCATTCCACTTCTACAGCAGAGTAAGAATTTTAATTTACTCCTATTGAATTTTGTCTTATATTTAGGGTCATGATTATTTTGGACCCTTTCTCCACTGTGTTATCGAATTACAGCTTTGCGTAATTTGTAACCTGATGGACTTGTAATTTATGCCTTTAGATGATTCATTGATAAAAATATTAAACAGCAGGCACAGTCAGAGAGAACTGTGGGACTCTATTATAAACCTCCTTCTACCTTAAAACTGAACTATTAGCAAGTAATCTTGGAGTATGGCCATCCAATAAATTCTGAACCCATCTGATTATATTGTCTATTCCAGGTCTCCTTTCCCAAAAATATAGCATGAGATGCTTGATAAAAATCTTCACTAATATCTAGGTGAATTAGATCTACAACATTCCCATTATGTGACAGTTTAGTAATCTTGTTAAAAAAAGAGGAATGGCATGACCTGTTCTTGTTGAAACCATGTGGGCTCTTTATAATTAATGTTTCCCTTACAATATTTGCCAAACATCTCTTTAATTATCCTTCTCTGAGGAGTGAGTGTCAAGCTCATTGACCTAGAGTTTGTAAACTCTATTCTCTTCCCTTTTTTGTGTGTAAATTGAAATGTTTGCCCTTCTCTAATCTTATAGCACCTCTCCCATTTTTCATGACCTTTCATGTAACTGAAAATGGCTCAGCAATTACAACTGCCAAGTTTTGTTTTGTTTTTTCCCCAATCCAAGGAAGAAGAAGGTCTTCCAGTTCATGTGATCTGACTTAATCAACAGTTGCTTGAGGCTCTCCTAGTTTCTTCTTCCTTAAGTACAGATTGTCTGTTAACTATCTTTGCTCTATCATTCCTAATATAAAAGCCATTTCCCTCTGCAAATAGAAACAAAAATAAAAACTGAATACCTTTAGCCTCTTTCTGTTGTAATTTATCATCATCCCATTTACATTAGATATCATAACACTTATTTTATCCTCCTTTTTTCTCCTAATATAGCTAAAAAAATAGAAAAAGCACTTTTCTGTTGTTCTGGCTTTTCTTGTGAACCTTGAATCATTCTGAACTTTAAAACCCTTCCTGACATTATTTTCACAGAATTGGGGCCACACCTCTCATTTTAAAGATGATGAGCCTGAGGCCTATAGAAGTTAAGTGCTTTAAAGTTGTTCAGATAGTTAGTGGCAGTCAGGATTTGAACCCATGTCCTTTGGGTCAATGAATTGGATAAAGGCACAGATGGCAAGCCCATCAAGTTACAACTCCTTTATTGTACTACATTCCCTCAGTAGTGGAGAGTTGTTGAGTAGTGATAGTTCTGCAAATAAAGAAGAAAATAAAGAATAGTTTAAGTACACAGAAGAGAACAGGAGGAAAGCCAAAAGGCAAGATAGATAAGGACATTTCTATTACTATCATGCTAAATTATTACACATCCTTAGAAAAAAACCTGTATAATAGTGTAATATGTAAAAGTAACTCAGTTTCATCTGTGGTCTTTTCTGCTTTTATTTAGATGTTGATTTTTATTAAGTTCATCATAAAAAAGAAAATTTTTAATAATTTAAGGTAGTTATTCTAAGTCAAAATAACATTTGAACCATACAAAGGCTTGTTTTTCTTTGTTTTTTTTTTGTAAAGAGCACCAGAAATATAATAGATATTTGTCGAATTTAATTCAAATAGTATAGAACAAAGAGTGAGATTTCATCACCCCAACAAATAGCAAAACTTATCATAAATGAGTATAGTCCTTGTGGGAAGAGCTTTTGAAGGATAGGCATATTCATTTTTGATCAAGCTGTGAATTAGTATAGCCATGTGGAAAGCCATTTGGAATTGTACAAATAAAATGGCTACCAATTTCATTTGCCTTAGAGATTCTAGTGTTGAGCATCTTCCCTCGAGATATCATAGATTTATTTTTTTATTTTTTTTAATATTTTCCCATAGTTACATATTTCATGTTCTTTCCCTCTCCCCCAAATCCCCTTACCCTCCCCCCTTAGCCGACACACACTTCCACTGGGTTTTACATGTCTAGTTGATCAAGACCTAATTCCATATTATTATTGATAGTTGGACTAGAGTTATTGTTTAGTGTCTACATTCCCAATAATATCCCCATCAGCCCATGTGTTCAAGCAGTTGTTTTTCTTCTGTGTTTCTCCTCCCACAATTCTTCCTCTGAATGTGGCTAGTTTTCCTTCTCATAAGTCCCTCAGCCTTGCTCTGTATCATTGCATTGCTGCTACTAGAGAAGTCTGTTATGTTTGATTGTACCACAGTGTATCAGTCTCTGTGTACTATGTTCTCCTGGATCTGCTCCTTTCACTCTGCATCAATTCCTGGAGGTCATTCCAGTTCACATGGAATTCCTCCAGTTCTTTATTCCTTTGAGCACAATAGTATTCTGTCATCAACAGATAACACAATTTGTTCAGCCATTCCCCAATCAAAAACATTCTCTCATTTTCCAGTTTTTTGAAGAGGTCATAGATTTAAAGAAAGGCACATATACTACAAAATATTTACAACAATAGTTTTTGGAGTAGAAAAAAACTGAAAGCAAAATAGATGTCCATTGTTAAATAAGCCAAATTCTGTTATATAGACAACTATGTGGAACTGTGGGTAAATCACTTGTCAGTAACATCTAAGTTCAAATATGGCTTCAGACACTTCCTTTTTGTGTTACTCCCTAGGCAAGTCACTTCACCTCTGTCTAACTCAGTTTTGTCTTCAATAACACCTACCTTCCCAAATTATGAGAATCAATGAAATTGTGTTTATAAAACAATTTGCAAGCAAAGAGATGAAAAATGGGGATAGGTATATGCCAAAATTTGCAAAACTACATTTTCTCAACCACTGCCAGTACAATTACCACAATCAAACACAAATTGTTTGGTCTCTAAAATAATGTAATAAAGAAGTTGAAATGACACTAAATAAAAAAAGGTAAAGGTGGGAATTTTACCTGAACTAGACCAAATATATACAGGGGGAGTTTTTACTAGAAGTGACCTAATTTTGAATGCCTTAAGATGATCAGTTCTTCAGAGATCTGAAAAATTAAAAAAAAAAAACTAAGAAAAATGGACCTTATTTTCAGTTTTTTTAAACTTTATTCTGTTTTCAAACTATTTTATTTTTTGATACTACAAAGGCTCCAGTTTATTTCTATGCTTTTTCATCATTTTTAAGAAGAAATTTTATTTTCCTAATTACATGTAATTATTTTCCATATAAGTTTTCTGAAGGTATAAGATTCAAATTGTCTCCCTCCTTCCCTTCCTTCCCCCTTCCTGGAAGTGATAAGAAATTTGGTATGGTAAACTATGTTATTAATGTATTTTATTTTTACATCATAATTATTTCTTGATAGAACTTCCCCATTCGCAATAATGAACCTTTCCTTAAAGAACAAAAAGAAAAAATGGAGAATGACTAATACTATATGCAATATTTTACCTGTTTGTCAAGGTAGATTTCATTATCTGCTCTCTGGAATCCAGACTGGTTATTACATTCACTCCAAGTTTAACTTCTTTTTGGTATTCTATTCATGTACATTATTATAATTATTTTGTTGTTCGATTGTTTTAGTTATGTCTGACTCTTTATTAACCCCATTGAGGGTTTTCTTAGGTGAGATACTAGAATGGTTTGCTGTTTCCTCCTACAACTTATTGTATGGAACTGAAGCAAACAGGATTATAAATGATCAGATTTGAACTCAGAAACCTGAATCTTCCTGACTCCGTGCCCAGTGCTCTATCCATTATATCAACTTAGCTGTCCTATGTATTATTCTAGTTTTTCTTACTTTACTTTGGATCAGTTCATACAATTCTTTCCATGCTTCTCTTAATTTTTCATATTTTCTATTTCTAACAATGTTTTGTTATATTATTATATGAGTTTGCCCAGACCTTCTATGATCTACATACACTCAATTTGTTTCCAGTTCTATGCTATGATTTTCTTATTACTTAAAATGTATTCAAGAGAACGTCTATGACTCATGCCCACTTTCACATCTTATAAAACCTTTATGAGAATATGTTCTACTTATATTGAAAGCATCTTTGATGATGTATAAGAAGGAAAGACATAGGCATTTGCAAGTGATAATAAAAAGCAAAGTACATTGTTACAGTCATTCAATTAACTAAAAGGAATATGAGAATCCATTGTTTTTATTTTTTGTTGATTGTAAAATATTTGATTCAAAAGAGCGCTTTCTAGGTATATTCACCCCTTGATGCCTCTACTTTTCCCATTATTCCTATCTCATACTTAGACTTTTGACTTTGCCTATAGCATCTGATAGGTTAGCTTTCACCTTATTTTATCTGCAACTAGGCCTCCATGACAGTTTTTATGCTGCTTCTCTTGGGGAATTTTTCATTTGTAATGCAATGCAGCCTATTTTTGCCAAGTGTTACTCTAGGAGTAAAAGTTGGAAATTTCAAAGAGACATATTTAATATTGATATCAGGAAAAGGGGGCAGGAAAAATGTTTAAACTTTCTATCAGAAATTAGGAAACATTTCCTAATAATTTCCAAAGGGAGATAGGGTGCCTGAAGAGGTAGTTGGTTTTCTCTCATTGCATGTCATAGAACATAGCATTGGTTTATTACATTGGGGAATTCTTTATTATGCATGAGTTGTACTAGATGATTCCTGATGTTGCTAGGAGGACTTCCTGTGGAAGACTTTTATTATGTGTTGGACAATTGTCATATGGAATTTGAGGGCAACAATAGATTGAGTTGTCCTGTTCAAGAAGCAGCCCACATCAATGGGATCACATTGCTATCTAAGTATTGGAATTAAGTACTTTAAATTCTCAGAAATGAGATCAATTTACATTAGTCAAATTTGCATAAATCATATGAAATCTTTAAAAGGGATTTTTTATTTAACTAATGTTGAGTTGCTATTTCTGGGCATTATTGACCACTGCCATTGAAGTTGTTCTTGTTGATCCCATATGTTTGACTAGGGATGGTGGTGAAAAGAACCACAAAAGCCTAGCAGGATGATCCTTGTCATGCCACCATTCTTACTTAATGTTATTATCAAGAATTTTACCATGTAACAGAATCATCTCAAAGACAATGAATAGCCAGTTATCACATTACAATTCAATACCATGTTATGGTATTTTTAAAACATGTATGACAATATCTTACTTAATCACTGTTGGGCACAATCATTTATAGCAAGAGTAATATCCTCGATAGCCAAATGATGGCTTGAAAATAGTGCTTGCTCTTACACGTTTTTTTTTTAATTTCTATACTTATTTCACATAAGAGTTGTTCACTAAGGTCCAGCAGTTTCCCTCTGAGAAGGGAAGTTTGTTTTCCCAACATAGAGAATGGAAGTAGCATAAAGATTTTTTTGTCAGTTCTTTTCTGCAAGACAATCCACCTTTGATTACATTTAGTGTGGCACATTAGAATCCAGATCAGCTGACCCACATGAAATAATCTTCTCTCAGGTCAGAATAGATTTTGAGTTGTGATGAGTTGGCACCATAAGAAACCTGTAGTGGAAGGGAAAACTTTGGAACCAACCACTATTAAAGAACCAATGGCACTTCTGGTATTTCCCCCTCTAGTATCCAGGATGTTTGTGACTTCACAAGGGAACCTAAAAGGTGTATGTGTGCATATATGATTATATCTATGTATATGTGTGCACACATGCTATATATGTTGCATGCAAATAGTATTCCACATAAATATTTCTATTGTTTGAGTGTGTATATGCATATGATTACATGTGTGTGCACATTTAGGATTTATTAAAATAGATTTTTATTCGGCTTTTCAGGCAAAAATAGGTTTAAAGGTAGTGGAGATTATACCTATACACCCAAAGTAAGATGATGATTCAGAGCAAGTCACTGAAATATGCAATCTCAAAGTTGTTTTCAACTCAAATGTTTAACATTTGAGTTGAAATGTCTAACAGAGGATCAAAGTTTTAAAGCTAGAGGGGACCTCAGAGGTCACCTGGTCCAGTTTTCTTATTTTATAGATGAGAAACTGATGCTCACAAGCAAAATTATTCTTATGCTTGGATGACTGAAGCCATTCTCTGAGATTTCCTTGTTATGAATCTTTGGGTTAAGTCTACCTATGTTTGGGGATGTGCAGAGTCATTATCTTAGCCTAATAACATGGATAGCAAGAGATAGTAGATTTGTCAAGGACAGGCAAGGGGGACACCAGTAAGTATAGATGATGAATGGTTGAAAAAAATTTATAAATAAAAGAAATTTGAAGGAACCAAGAATTTAGAAACTCCATTTGCAAGGATATAGAAAAGGGTGAAAAAGATTCAATAGACTTTAGCACTTGATCATTTCTTTTTTTGTTACTTTATATTTTATACATAATATAATGTAATATAACAATATAATACATATTGTTCATTATACATATGTAATAAATTACAAGTATGTTTATCCAAGAGAAACAAAATTTCAAATTGCCTACGTCTAAAAATTTATGTCTCATTCTCCTTTTTCTCTCTCCCACGTCTACCCCGCTCCAAGAAGGCCCGTAATATGATACAGGTTGTACCTACATTATTCTTTATCATGTTGTGAAACAAAGCATATATTGCTTATGTGAGGGAAAAATTCATGAAGGAAATGAAATGAAGTATGGTATGTTTCAGTCTGCATTTAGACTGTCTACTCCTTCTTAGGAGGTGGATATCCTTTTTTTCATCATGAGTCCCTTGGAGTTGTCCTGGATCCTTGCATTGTCAATAATAGTTAAATTATTCACAATTGATCATCATAAATTATTGTTGTCACTGTGCACTATGTTCTTACTTTATATCACTTCATGTGTCTTTGCAGGTTTTTTAATAATCATCTTGTTGGTCATTTGCCATTATTGCATAAAAGTATTCCATTACAATCATATACCACAACTTTTTCAGTCATTCCCTAATTGATGGACATCCCTTCAGCACCACCCAACTCTCCACCTGTGTCTCCTGTTCCACATGTGGCAGCCATACTCCAGGAAAACCATCTCAGCAGACTAATTAAAGCAGGTCGAGGGCAGCAGACAAGTTTTAAACCTATTGTTGATCTGGGGGAGATGTCTACTCGAAGCATATGAAGACTTCTCCTAGAGAAATGGGCTAATGAGAACAATTTGTTCTAGGGGCTATGAAGGGGCTGAAACAAACATTGTGGAGAGCTTAGAGCTTGGTAAGACATTGGAAGTGCCAAGGTCATCCACTGCATCCTGGACCATCCCAGCTAGCCTGACTTTTGCCTTACCATTGAACTTGGGTGACTCTGAAAGAGAGAGTCAGGTTGATGATTTTGTGCAGCTCTGCCTCACTTAAATCTAATCCATGCCCAAGACATCACTTATAGCAAAGTTTTTGGTCTATAAAAACAAAGGATGAATGACAACATCAATCCAGGCCTCTCTTTTTATGAAAGGTGAAATAAATACATATAAATAATAATTATTGAGAACTCTATGCTGCTTTAAGGTTTTCAAAGGACTTTAAGTACAATATCTCCTTTGATATTAACAACTCTGTGAGGTATTCTGTGATCATTTCTATTTTATAGATGAAGAAACTGAGCTCATGCAGGTCCTAGGCAAAATGACTTGCTCAAGATTATACAACTAGACATATATAACCAAACATGCTACCATCAGAGAAACCATCGGAGAAGCACAATACTGATTTTTATGCTTCACAACTTAAGATATACTCTAGAAGGAGACTGGAAATATGGGGATTGTTTTGCTGCTGGCATTTTCTATTTTAGAAAATAAGTACAAGAACCAAACATATTAAGTTTCTGTATCCAAAGAGAGAGAGATTTAGTAATCACTGGCAACAGAGCAATTACCAAAAAAGTGAGCCAATAGCGAGCGCAACAAGGGTTTCATTGTCAGCTGGAGGGTTTGGCTAAAAGTAAATTTAATACTCATTAAAAAATGAACATTGCATTTAATGCCCCTTCTGAGGCTGGCAAATTGCAGTTAGCACGAAGCATTTCAGAAGGCAGCCCCATTGCTATAAGCTTGATGTCCCTTTGCAAACAAATCCTTCTGATTCGGTGAAGTTCCATCTTAGAAAAGTTCAATCCCTCTGGTAACATTCCCAGCTCACAGACCTGGCCCCATTGAAGAGAGCCAAGGGCACAGTCAGGAGCTAAGGAGCTGAGGAGCAAGCAAACTTTCATCCACAGTAAATATCAGCTCCTTCATTTCATAAAATATGGCAACAAAGAGTAAGGAGGTTTCAAGTCTGCACCTGCCTCAGAAAGGGACGATTAAAAACAAACTTCTTTCGGCACATCTTTTGTCATTTTTCTTCTCTTTTTCTCCTAAACCATAACATGTAAGAATTCCTTAGAACAAGTATTTTAAATATAAACTTGATTTTTAAAAAGAAATCTATTTATTTTTATAAGCATCTACAATCTGTGCCCCAAATGCCCCTCCCACATAGAGAATATTTTAAAACAAAAGAAAAAACTAACAAAATGAATGTCCTCCTTATAAACATGTATATTCTCTCTCTGTGTGTCTCTCTCTATCTCTCTTTCTCTGTCTCTGTCTCTCTCTCTGAACTCTCTCTCTCTCTCACGTGCACACACAAACATACATACACACATACCCTCTCTGTACGTCTCTCTTCATTTGTCTCTGTCTCTGTCTCAATTTTGTCCTTTTCCTGGCAGAAGATAAGTGGCATATTTAATCTATCAAATATATTACCTAGTGTATCGCACACTTAGCAGTAGTTTAAGACTTCACTGCTGTTGATGAGTTTGGGTTCCCTCAAAAGTTTTTGAATTCCAAGGTTACCTCCATCACTTTGCATGAGATGGTACTGGCCATGCTTGGTGATAATGCCACTAGTGATGAATCCATACAGGGTGATGTCAAAGTCTGGGTCCCAAACCCAAAGGTATAGAGTGGCAACCTTGGCTATAAGGAGATCAGCCAGTTCCTGGCTCCACAGTCTACAGTAACAGTATCCCAACCCATTTGTATATTCATTTCATATGAACAGCAGGGTTCGCCATCTCTAGTGGAGTTTTATTATTTTTGGTGTCAATAACCAGCAGTTAAGTGTTGTCTACTATGTTCAAAGTCTTACCACTGGTGAATAACCAATTTGTTTTTAGGATATCCTTGTGTATTATGACTACAGGCTTTTGATTTCTTTTGGCAATACTGTTGATGAGTAGGTTAATGAGAAGCTTCTTTTATACCAGCTCATAGACTATCAACCAAGCTATGATGATGTATCTTTGTTGACCTTCATTCTTTGATTCAAAGAGGAGCAATGACATCACAGACTGATGTCTTGAGTCATGTGAGGCAGATTTGCACAAAGTCATCAACCTCTCTCTCTCTCTTCCAGATTCGTCAAAGTTCAAAGGCAAGACAAAAGTCAGGATGACTAGTGATGCAGTGGCATGGCATTTTTGATATTTGATTAAACTTTTTGGGGTCACCTTCATTGACATTGAAACAAATTGTACTCATCTGCATATTCTTCTGTGAAATCTTTATATATATGGGCATCCCACCATTATATATATATAGACATCCCACCAATTCACCACCAGATTTGATACCTGTCAGTTACCTTCAAGCTTGTTTAACAAGCCTGCTGAAATTTGTTTTAGTGGGTTGTAACTGCTGTGCATACTACAGCTTCTTGAAGCCACAGGTGAGAGTTGGGTGAAAAGTAGACACCAAAGGTGGATGGGTAGCCCTGTAAAGGGCTCAGCAAGCCCTCATACCAGAAGTTCTAGTCCTCCCTGAATACCCCATACACGTCCTTTCTGGGGTCAGAGCCAGTGCCAGCGTATCTCTGTATAGAATGAATGAATGCATTAATGGATGATTCAGTGAATGAATACTCCTTCAGACTACTGTTTCCCAAGGACATGATACAAATCAGTCCCAGAGGATCTACATAAAGATCTTCATAGATCCCCAAAAAAGATTTCATCTAATTTTAGCCCAATACAGAGCTAGAGAGGACATCAGTGGTAGGAAATAACTTCAAGACAAGTAACAGTAATAGCTATTAGTAAAGCCAAAGTGGTGGTGCCTCCTCTTACAAGTAATTATACCTTTAAGACTCAACAATCAATCACCAGCACCACAGGCTGCTATCACAGCTCATTATCATTACTTTTTACTTTAGATTCTAGGGAATAGAGTTCAGGAGCAGAGAAAGTGGTGTGAGGTATACCACATAAATAATCTAAAGGTGAAAGGTCTATTTAGATTATGTGATGATTTACCAGATGGTATGAAAATTCTCACCTTTGGATCCTCTAATAATTTTTTTCTTTTGCTCCTGACAAGTTATATGCTCAGGGTAGTAATTTAATCTGGAAGCATATTTAAAAAAATAATTCAAATTTAACAAGATTGCTTCACTTTTTAAAAATGAAATTTGATCAGAAATAGCTCTAATAAAAATCTTTTTGTTTTGATTTTGGATAGAAGTAATCCAGAAAATATGGGACTTGGAGTTAGAAGGACCTAGATTTGAATCTCAAATCAACTATTAATTAGCTGTCTGATTCAGTTTTCTCATTACCTTCTCAATACCCTGCTCTCAGAGGCCTTTCTTTGTCTCTTATTAAACCAGGTGGAGGATGAATATTGGAAAGCTCCTTTCAGATTATCTAGTGTTTAAGGATGGCAACCAAGGAATTCTTCTCATCATTTCCTACTTGGCTATTTTCTTGAATTTTTTCATCTCTGAAAATTCATCATTCTGCAAGTTGAAATCAATCCGTATAGTTTCTCATCTTCACTACTTGACTGCATCATCTTTTCCTTCCCCCTACAACTGGATTATGCCTTTCTATGTATCCCCAGTGCTTACTTAATAAATATTTATTGACTCTGACTCAGATTCATCACTAAATGAGTGTAATAATATGAGATATTTTATTTAGGCATGATCTAAGGCAATAGTTCCCAATCTTTTATTGCTCTAATGCTATATTGGGATACCAGTAAGGATTTTTTACTTTAAGGGGTAAATATAAACAGTGCCATTTTTTAAAGTAATAATTTGAAAAACTGTTGTCTTGAAGACAATACAAAATTAATATAATAATTCAGGCTTACATGCTTTCATTATAATCAAATACAATTTTTTTTTCATTTCAATGATGTGTGCTCTCCACTAAATTTGTTTACTGATGCCTTATCATGCAGTTGAGTTCTTGATGCCTATGCCACTAGAACACAAGTTCAAGGAGGTACAAAGATGACAAAGAAAGGAAAATGATAAGTTACTTGTTACTAGGTGATCTTGGATATGACACCTTGATTTTATGTGTTTCAGTTTCCCCATCTATAAAATGAGTAAGTTAAAAAAGAAAGACAAATGAAGGAGTTGGACTAAATGGTTTCTAGTCCATTTTCAGCTTAAATTTTATGATCCTATAACTGCACAGGTTCTAAAATTATGAATCACTTTTCTTATAACAATTCTGTGAGGTAGGCAGTGACTTTGTGGCTATGATATCAACCTAAAGATAGGAAGACCTGAGCTCAGATTTGGCCTCACTCACTTCCTGGCTGTGTGACTCTGGGTAAGACACATACCCTCTACCTAACTGGGTTTCTTCACTTGTATTATGAGTAGGTTGGACTTAATGGTCTCTAAGTTCCCATCTTGTTTGAAGTTAAGCTCTTGAGCTTTTGTGCTTTTTCAGTTGTGTTAACTAGCTGAGTTGATGACACAAAAGTTATTTCATCTCCTTGAGTCTCAGTTACCTCACATATAAAAAAAAGCGCAATTACATAATCTTTATGGGTCATATAGCACTGAAATTCTGATTCTATAAAAAATACAGATAATGCAAAAATTTGTTCTTCTCCATATCCAATACTATTAGAACCATGGTAGGCCTTAAAAATTAAAGTTCAATATTTTAACTGGTTTGCAATTCATTATTTAAATTTCAATGTGATTTAAAGTTCAATTTAGATCTTAGAAATCTGCAAACATTATGGATTAGGACTGGTTTATTGTTCTATTGATTCCCCGGACTTAAAAAATGTTGATGCAGAGACTGTCGTTAAATACTTGCCTGAGCACCACATTTATACCCTCCCAAAATACTCTCCGAAACCATTGCAGAGCCAGTATCCTGATCTGGATGAACCACTAGTCTAATATAACAGTGCATATCTTCAAAGAGATGCAGTATGGAGAAAACAGAAGAGTAAAGTAGAAAAGAAACAAACTGAAAGTCAAAGAAGTTTAATTTCTTTCTAGTTCTATCAACTAATTGATTGAGGGTAGATCACCACTTCTGAGATTCTAAGCTTCTTTTAAAGTGAAAAGTTTTTTTTTTTTTATTATTATATCCAAAGTTCCTTCCAAATCTAATGGTCTATGCCTCTGTGATTACAGGGCCTCTAAGGCCCCTTCCAGCTCTGAATTATGAAGATTTTATATGTGATTTCAAATCCAAATTAGTATGTGCTTGAGAAGCACAATAGGCTACAAGCTTTTCTAAATACATTTTGTAACGCAGGGTCAACACAAACCTAGATTTTCTTTGCCATTTCTGGCAATGCTAAAGGCTAGAAGTCCTAGAAATATGCCCAGTTTGGCTCTAATATTCCTAGGAGTCTGTGTTTCTTAACCTTTTTTTTTCTGTGTTTGTGTCATGGACCTCCTTGGCAGTTTGGTGAAGCCTCGTCCTCAAAAAATGTGTTTAAATGCATAAAATAAAATTCATAGGATTACAAAAGAAACCAAAGTTTATTGAAAATAAAAATGAAATTTTTCCCCCATTCAACTTCATGAACCCAGGTGGAAATATGTTCAAAAACCCAGATTAAAGAATACCTACTTTAGAGAATCCTGGCTTCTGTTCTAATTGTATGGAATGCTTCATGAAATGTAAGATGTTGGGATTCCCTCACGCTTTATGAAGGCTAAAGGAATTTTTTAAAAAGTTCTCCTAAATAATGGTGGTGGGGGGAACAAGTGGTTCAGTATTTATAGAACTGGGCCTGGATTCAGGAGAATTCGTCTTTCCAAGTTTAAATCCAATCTTGGACACTAGATGTGTGACCATGAGCAAGTGACCTAATCCTAATGGCCTCAGTTTCCTCACCTATAAAATAAACTTCAGAAGGAAATGACAAACCACTTCTGTATCCTTGCCATGTAAACTCCAAATGTGGTCACAGAGTTAGGCACAACTAAAAATGACTCAGCCACAAAATAATGGGGACTCCCTACTGTGTTTCTCTCCCCTGAGCCTTCTCAATGGAGTATACTAGTTCTTTTTTAGCTCTTGGGAGTACATCATAGAACTTTGGGGAGTGCTGGATCCTAATCTAGGAAGCTTGAAAGCACAAGGACCAGAGGATGCTGGAATTCCTCAGAGAGCACTTCTCTCTAAATAAGGTTCAAGAAGCATGTAGCTGTCAATTCTTTAGGAAAAACAAAACATCATTTGGTCTTAAAAATGCATGCTATCACTAGATAATTTTCATTTTACAATATGGAAAAATGATCTGATTATCTAGATTTACAATGGCTGTTGTTAAAGTGATATACAAATGAATATGTTGATCCATCCTTTTATTTTTTATGTCAAGCAAAGAAGGAAGCAAACAAGTATTTATAAAATGCCTACTAGATGCCAAGTATTGTGCCAAGTGTTTTACAAATATTATTTCATAAGATAGTTGCTGTCATTCTCCCCTTTACTTTTCAGGAAACTTAAGCAGACATTAAGTAGCTTGCCCAGGTCCTAGTCCTATTAAATATCTGAAATTGGATTTGAACTTCCTGAATATAGGCCCCATGCTTTATCCATTATGACAAGACATAACAAGGAATTTAAAGCTGGAAGGAATTTTAAAGGATATTTAACCCAATGCTATCATTTTAGAGCTAAGGAAACTGAAAACAAACAAAAAAATGTTCCACAATTTGTCAAATACTAAATATGTAGTATTGAAAGAATTTGAACACTTATTCTCTAATACCAGGTTCTATGTTATTTCAACATAATATGCCACCTTGATTTTAAAATTTAGCATTCATCTTATTTTATGTAAAGGTTTTAAAATATGAAAATAGTAGGTGTTAATAAAATAAATGAAGTAATTTTTACAAATGAGAAATTTACTTGGAATCTCCTAGGCTTTACCAAGTTAGAGCCAAAATAACTAACAAACAAACAAATAAGATGCATTTATTCTGTTATCCTTTCAGGCCTATATGAATTCTTCCCTCTGGGGTCCTTTATGTTTTCTCCCTTCCTCTCTCCTCTCCTCTTCTCCCTTTCCTTTGCCTTTTTCCCTTTCTCCCTCCCTCCCTCCATTCCTCCCTCCCTCACTTTTTTATCCTTCCTTCCTTCCTTCCTTCCTTCCTTCCTTCCTTCCTTCCTTCCTTTTTTCCTGTTTTCCTCCCTCCCTCCCTCTCTCCTCACATAATTCTGATTTTGCTGCTTTCATTTTGCAGCATCTCATATAGGACCTTCCCATACTTCTAATATGTTTTAGAGTACCATTTGATACCATTATATTAATATGCCCACATTTACCCAGCCATTTTCAAATTACTGAGCATACATTTTCCTCCTAAATTTTTACTATTACAAATAAAGCAACTATGAATATGTTTGTACAGATGAGACCTTTTTGCCTTTTTATGATTTGGGGGGGATAGAGTTCTAACGGTAGTATTGCTCAGCTAAAATGTATAAACCTTTTCCTAAGTCATTACATACAGTATTATGCTCACAAAATCATTGCACTACCCCCAGTAGACTGTGAGCTAAATGAAAGCAGAGGCAGATTTTTGCTTTTCTTTATATCCTTAGCGCTTAGGACTCCTAAGAGGGTGCCTGACTTATAGTAGGCACTTAATAAATATGAATTGACTGACTCACTGATTGACAATGGGTTAAAAGGTCCATTTTCTCATAGTCCAGAAAAATAAGATTTAGTCTTTTTTCTTTTTTTTTAATTCTAATTTTAAACCTATTGGTTTAAAGGTAATATATTAAGATTGTCTTGATTTGCATTTCTCTAATTTTCCAGAAATATGAACATCTTTTCATATGGTTATTAATAGTGTGTGTGTTTTTCAGAGTAGTAAATTGTCTCTTTTGGTCATTGCACTATAATGTGAATTATTACTCTTATGGATATACAGATTGGTTTTTTATGGATTCTAGATGTAAGACCTGTATCTGAAAAAAAATACTTTATTTTTTTCTCTAATTGTTCTTTCCTTTAAATTTTAAAAACATTGCTTTAAGCTGTGCAAAAAAAAATCCCTTTTATCTTTATATGATTGAATCATTAACTTTGTTTTCAATGATTTCTCTGATATCTGATAAAACTGCCCTTCCTCTCTAGAGATGAGACAAAAAAATCCTTTTTTATTTAAAAAATATAGACACTGATCCTGTTAGAGTATAATGTGGTATAAGATGGAGTATTTTTTTAAAGAGAAATCAAATATACCAAAAGTATAACTGGGACCAACCCCAGGAAATGTCATTACAGTAAGGAGACAAATCAACCTGATCCTATGTTATAAATCCCCAAAGAGAAACACAAACACTGCTGTGGGTGTAAATGATGGCAGTGGTCACCTTAAGTCGGAATTTGTGGCTTTGTTTAGTTTGTTTCACAGGCTCCATGTTATTAATTTTCTGTTTCATAAACCTGACAAACATAATTGTTAATTACATGCCGTACATTCCACCCTCATGGTAATGGTTTCTCTCAGAACTCTATCTGATATAAAGCTCTAGCACAATGCCCCACTATATTAAATTCCAATTTAATTACCTTTATTACAGTACCTCCTCTTCACAGGAAATGATTAAGTCTATGAGATGGACTCGTAATAGAAGTGGAAGATACTGCAGGGAGCCTCACCCTAAGCCCTAATGTACCTTAGGCTGCAGTTGCAGGCATGGTAGCAACAATAAAAATGGTTGAAAAATGATCTCCTCTTCCACTTCCCCAGCAATCTGTGACGCGTTCCCTGTAAGGTCCCTACTGGCTTTCACAAAATTGATTGACATTAGAAATTGGGCTTTAATGCGTAATTCATTTGCTTGCTTTTGTTGCAGGCAAAGTGTGTCTCAAATAATTAGCACAGGAGAGAAAGGGAGTAGCCTGTGGACAGTATATACTCACCACCTAATAATTAATCTTTTAGTGCCAAAATTTAGCATCCTTTGCTATGAGGGAAAAAAAAGAAGCAGCTCTGGGTGTTTTACATTTAACCATAATTAGAGGTGGCTTCCAATACGTTTCTTTTTAACCTTGATTTGAAAATTAAAAGAGCTAGTAGCTTTCAAGATCTCCAGCAGTAATTGTTTCCCTAAATAAACACGGAGAGCAGAGAACTGCACCAAGAACTCAGGCAACTGTGATATTAGGGAGTAGATAGGGAACAAGCCAGAAAATTAGCCTGCAGGGCATTCAGCCTGAGTGTTATTGAAGAAATGCAATAGACTGAATTTTATTACTATTAATTAGGCATTTATATAATTCCTATTTACAAAGAGCTTTTTGATCAGCAACCCTTGCTAGAAAAGTCACATTGTTATCCCTATTTACCAGGTAAAGAAAGAAAGGCTAAGAGGTTTAAATCATTTTGTCTAAAGCCCACACAGTAGGTCTAGGTATATTTGTATACACAGTTCAAAATACAATAGAGAACTGATAATTATTCAATGAATCACATCTGTATCTGGATAATCTGAGACAAAAACAAATAGACTGAACAAAATCTCCAAGTCCTTAGGGCTTTTTCCTATAAAGATTAGCTGTTCATAGAACCTAAATTTGTTACCCCCAGTCTCTGTCTTTTTTTTTTTCTTTCTTTCTGCTATAGTACAGGATTTCTAATTGAAATAAGTTTTAGATAAAATATCATTTTTATCAATACATTTGTGTAGACCTGACCTCAGTCAGTCCATGACAGCCAGAATTAGAATTCATTACTGTAAAATTTCATAGATTTAGAGATTTAGTGAGAGGAGCCCTAAGAGCTCACCCAGTCCTGTCCCCCTCATATTACAAGTAAAGAAACTGAAGCTCAGAGAGTTAAAGAAACTTCAAGATGAATTGTCATAGAGTATTAGTTAATGGCAGCTCTGTGACCAGAATCCATATTTCTTGGTTCCTGGTCCTGTGATATTTTTAATATCCTATGATGCTAAGTCCCTTGAGAAATATTGCTTCCCAACTCTGGTTCCTCGGGTGCTGTTAAGACTTTTCACTGTATGGTTTTATCTGTACACAAAAACACAGCATCACAGAGGTTTAGATTTAGAAGGGATTTTATCAGTCATCCAGTATGAGCTCGAGAGTATTCAGGGCATCATGCCCAGTAACGTCCATCTAGCTCTTGACTGATGACCTCCTAGGAAGGGGAACCGACTATCCTCAGTCAGCCCATTTTGCTTCTAAATTGTCCTAACTGTTAAAAAGTTTTGGCTGGCATCGAGGTTAAATTTGTCCCTTTGCAACTTCCTTACATTGCTCATTTTACTTTTGGTTTTTGTGGGGAAAGGCTGCAGCAAGAGTCAGAAAGCCATAAAGGACTTTTGCATAAGTATAATCATCATATTTACTTAGCTATAGTTATTACTGCAAGGAGCTACTATGGACAAATCAGACTGCAATGAGGATTTTTTGATATCAAACTATCTAATGTTTCCTGCTAAATATATTAATGGAAGAGTCATTATTTCTCCCTTTTCTTTGTATCTTACCAATGGGCCTTAGTTACAATTTAGCATTCAAGGTTTGGGTGCTATCTTCTTGGTGGAGCCTTTTCCTGATTCCCCTAGGTTTCTGTCTTCTCAAATTATGATGTATATATCTGTTTATTCATCTGGTCTATTACTCTGGTAGAACATAAGCACTTTGAGGCCAGGGACTATTTTTCATTTTTGTTCTTATGTCATCAGTACCCAGAATAGTTACTAGTATATTAAAGGCATTTAATAAATGATTATTAGATTGGAGGGATAGGGAGTATGGATTTCTGTTTGAAAAAAAATTAGATGAGGAAAAATAGGAGAAAATAAATCTATTGTAAAGTATAAATCCATTATAAAACATTTGAAGTCAGCATTTGATGGATTTTAAAGGAAATATAGTCGTATTAGTTGAGGGGGTTTTCAGTCAGCTCTTTATCTTCCAAGAAGTAAATGAAGACATTTAAAACCAGAAGATATAATCATATTATCAGGGTCTTGTAAAAACTGATAATGGCATAATGTACCAACTACAATCTCCTGACAACACTAACCAAATAACTATAAAGCAATGAATTATAATAATTGAGTCTGGAAACAGTCAAGTCAGTAATTAATATCTCCACATCAGTTTTGTTAAGCAATTATCTTAGTTTTTGTAATATCTTGAAGAGAATGAGGGGAATTTGAGTATAAAAGCAAAATATTCTCAAAATGAATGTTGTCAGAGATTTCTGTGTATATACACAAAGATTCTGAGATTCTCTTTACTACCAGGGGCTGAGAACATTTTCCCTATTCATAGGAAAGAGGCTAGTTCAATAATGGAAGTCTCCTTTTGGTGAACAAATTACCATTATGGTAGACAGGCAATGGCCAGGTCTATCCTAATTCTGTTCCTATGATCAATTTCTTCACAGAATATTTACTTTTAAAATATTGTAGCAGAACAAATATTCAGATCTTGGCTTTTCTTCTTATTGCCTCTGTGGCTTTGGATAAGTCAATTAATCCCTCTAGACTCCTGTTTACTCCTGGCCTTACTGTTTAAAATGAGGAAGTTGAATCTTGCCTATCCCTAGAATGAGAGGTAGCTAAGTGCAGTGGTCATAGAATTTGAGTATTACTTTTACCTCTAGTTCTGATCACTTGTGTGACCTTGAGTTATGTCACCTAAATTCCTTGGGCTTCAGTTTTCTCAAATGAGAGAGTTGCACAAAATGGTTTCTATGGTCCTGTACAAGTCTAAATATTATTTGATATTCTAGTAGTCTATGTTGTACTTTAGAAAATGGTCCCCTTAAATATGAATTTTTAAATAATGTATTTTGATTAGTCTTGTGAAATCTTTTTCATTCTCTACAATCATTCAAAGATCACTGATGGTGGCTCAACCATCATGAAAATCCATTCTTTTAGTATGCTAATCTGTAGGTCATTGGGTGATTTGAATTCATTATATTTAGCCAAAAACTCTCTTACTGTATCCCTACTTACCTAGGCCATCAACTTCCTATGAAACATTTTCGTCATGTATTTCTCTTCATTATCTTTGGCAGAGAAAACAGAAACAAAATCACCAATGAGCAGCACTGTCTTCTTTCTCTTCTCCAATATCACCATATTACACATCACAAACAATGCAAAAAAGGAAAAATTCCTTCTTTCATCTTCATAATATAGTTACAAAAAATTCCTTGACAATGGGGACTATTTTTTTAATCTATAAAGCACATAATACAGTGATTGAGACATAAAAGATTCTTAATAAATACTATTTGATTGATTGATGAAGTCCTTAACTTTACGTAGTTCACTTAGAGATATAGTTCTAAAACAATTTCTTTACTTCCTTTTGAGTTCCAAATCCTCCTCCTACCTCTACTCCTTGAGAAGGCAAGAAATGCAATACCTATTATACATGTGAAGTCATACAAAACATTTCTGCATTAGTCATGTACTCCAAAAAAGCAAGAAAAATAAAAGGAAAAATATGCTTCCTTCTATACTCTGAGTTCATCGATTCTGTACATGAAGGTGGATACCATTTCACATCATGATTAAAGTTATAGTGGATAATTATGTTGATCAGGGTTACTAAGTCATTCAAGATTGATTATTTTTACAAAACTGTTATCATTATATAGATATTTTTCTCTTGGTCCTGATCACTTTTCTTTCATCTAAGTCTTCCCAGTTTTTTTTTCTGAAATTATCCTCTTCACTATTACTTATAGCACAATGATATTCCATCACATCCATATACCATAACCTGTTCAGACATTTCTCAATTAATCAGTTATTCATTCTTTGCCACCATAAAAAATATCTGCTGTAATATTTTTGTACTTGTGAGTCTTTATATCATTGCTGAGGGATTTTTTTTCATCTTTTATCTGCCCCTCACTTCTACCTTCACTGACAGCAAAGGTTCAAAGTAGGTAGAGAACTAAAGTACAGAGAACTATAGCAGCAGGCAGTGTCAAGAAGTAGGTCAGAAACAGAAAACCAGGACAGTAAATTGTTTGGGTAAAGTTAGTTTCACATTGGCACTCATTCAAAAAATTTATTGAATGAATTTTGCATACAAGCAGAAATGAACCAAAGTTCTGTAGAAGGTAGGGCACTGGACCTGAAGTCAGAAAGCCCAGGTTTAAATCCCATCTCAGATGTTTCCTCTGTATGTGACCTTGGGCAAGTCCTTCAGTTTTCTCAACTGTAAAATAGGAAGTTTGAATTTGATGACATTTGAAGTTCCTTTTGGCTCAACTCTTGATCTGTGATTCTAAGAAATGAGCAAAGAAAGACAAAATGAGACAAATGAGATCCAAAGGCAGCTGAGAAAAGTTAATAGAATGGCATGTTGTAAATACAGTATCAGAAGTCAGACTTGAGTTCTAGCCCTTCTTCGTGTGACTTTAAGCAAATCATCTAACCTCTTGAGATCTCAGTTATTTTATATACAAAATTAGGATCATAATACTTTATTTGTCTTAAGCCTAGTGACGGTTTTTTCCAAAATCAGTGCCTATGATTCTATGAACTGTGACTTATTCAAAATGTAAACTGAAAAACAGAACTTATATATGGGAAAGAATAGAGACAGAAAGGTTAGCCAGGGTCCAAGGAGAGAAAATCCAAACCAGAAAGTAGTGAAGGACAGAACCAGACTCCAAGGATGGATGTCTGAGAAAACCTGGGATAGAACTACATTTATAGTATTCAATATAATACATAATATATAAGGACAGATTATTGGTAGCATCACTATGCTAAAAAACAGAGCATATGGGTTTGAGACAACACACACACGCACACACAGACCCCAAAACCTACCCCACACATACTCTAAAGGACAATTAGAGCTGTGACTTACAAATTACAAATCAAGGTAGCAATTTTCTGACTGAAAGAAAGAAGAGTGTATCATTTCTTAGAAATAACTGTAGGTTTCTAAAATGTAAATAGAAAGAACTGGGAGAAGTCACAAAGTCATTTCATCTACTGAGGGGATAATTATTTTTGATTCTATAAACTGTATCAAATTTTGAATGTATTATGGATTGTGATGAAATGCCCTTTCCCCCTCACTTTTTTGAAAGAGAGTGCACTCAGAAGGCCTGATAGATGCATTACACGGCCACATTAGGAATTCTGAGATCTGGAGGATGCCCCGCTTTGATCTCACAACAAGCCGATTGTTACACCGAGTCCCCACAGAGCTGAACACACAGCGCAGGAGGGTCTTTTAACTCAAGTGCACATAGGGAAAAATTTATGAGGTTTTTATGAAGTGGTTTATTTCAACTCTGAATAGGGGAAGGGAGGGAATTTCATGACTTAAAGATTCAGTTGGGCCTAGTGCGAGTTTTATCATCTGAGAGCACATTGGAGAGGACCGGCCTCAAAGCTGCCATGTTGAGCAGGCTACGGCTGTTTCAACACGACACACAACAAATGTAAGGAAGAAGTATCTGTTCTGTAAACAACCCACGAAAGCAAATTGCCAGTTGATATTTCCTGATCTAGACTTCTTTTGAGATACAATGGGAGCTGCATTTCAATATAGGGAGTGCATGAGTCCTCTCTGTAGTTCCAACAGGGCTTTGTCATGACTTGTAATGAGCTGAATATTGTAATGTGCGGTCTTAAAAAAAAAAAAAGACTATTACTGTGTGTGCAAAAATACAATGCACATGCACCAAGACATTAATGAAACAGCACCTGCACAAACTAAGATTGCAACTCTATTCTCAGCTTATCTTTGCTTTTCACTCACTGGGATCATTTCTGTTTCAATGGGGAAGAAAAGCCGCACAGGCAAGCATAATTCACACGTTAAGCTAGAGTTACCACTTCTGTATGAATCAGCACTCTGTAAACAAAACAAAACCCAAAAATCCAAAAAATTCTGAGTCCAAATATTCCATATCAAATACCACAAATAAGTCCCCAACTTCACAATGAAGAGAGAATAATAGTAATGGCAGAGGATGGTGGTTGACTCCTACCCTTGGTTCTCTCATTGGGCACAGGGAACTCGAGGTACCTTTCCCACAATGAGGTATTTATTATGAAGCTAACATATTTCCACAGAATATATATTCCCTACAGTGCATTACTTTAAATTACTATTGTAAGTTACATTTATAAAGTATTTTAAGGTTTCCAAAGCACTTTCTTCAAAATAATCTTCTAAGAAGGGAGTATGTGTGTTAATATATCTCCATTTATCAAAGAAGAAATGGAGTCAAGAATAGGGTAAGCCATTTGCCCACAACTGCTTTGTTTTTTTCCTTTTATTTTAATTTTTAAATTATTTTTTATGGTTTTTTTTCTTGGTGATTTGAAAAATTTTATTTAATTGATTAATTTAGAATATTTTTCCATGGTTACATGATTCATGTTCTTTCTCCTCCCCTTCTCCCACCCCCTCCTGTAACCAATGAGCAATTCCACTGGGTTTTACATGTGTCATTGATCAAGACATATTTCCATATTATTAATATTTGCATTAAGGTGATCTTTTAGATTCTACATCCCTGATCATAACCCCATCGACCCATATCATCAAGCAGATGTTTTTCTTCTGCATTTCTACTCCCACAGTTCTTTCTCTGGATGTGGTTAGCGTTCTTTCTCATAAGTCCCTCAGAAATGTCCTGGATCATTGCATTGCTGCTAGTAGAGAAGTCCATTACATTCTATTGTGCCACAGTGTATCCATCTCTGTGTATGAGGTTCTCCTGGTTCTGCTCCTTTCACTCTGCATCAGTTCCTGGAAGTTGTTCCAGTTCACATGGAATTCCTCCATTTCATTATTCCTTTGAGCACAATAGTATTCCATCACTAAGAGATATCACAATTTGTTCAGCCATTCCCCATTCAAAGGGCATCCCCTTGTTTTCCAATTTTTGCCACCACAAAGAGTGCACCTATGACTTTATTGGTTTTGAAGTAGGATATGAGCCAGACTATCCTGACTCCCTAGTCCAGCAGGCATTTCCAAATCCTGTTCAGTAAATTGACTCCCACATGTAGTGTCACTAATGTGAGCCAGGTTTGAAGGACTGTGAGTTCACCCTGATTGTGTGGATTCTGGGTGCCTTTTCCTCCTAAGATTTAGCTTGATTCTAGATTCCCCCAAATATAGGAAACAGGGTACTCACAATGTTCATAGGTATTCAACAAACGATAAGGATTGGGCATGGGATGGCTTTTACTTCACCAAGCACAAAAAATGCACAAGAGGCAAAGGATTCAAGGGAATCCATAAATGGTTATCCTTCTTACAACCCATTAGATTCTCCCAGAGGATAAAGTCACATTGGTGAGCTGCTGAATAAAATCTTCCCCATTCATCTAGGATCTGCATAGGCTGAGCAATTCATGACATAAGCTTTGGAGGACTCTGGTGGCCCATGTATTCACAGTTTAAATGCTATATCCAACAAAGGGGAAGCACAAAGGATGATGCAGTATCAGGACAATTCTTTCCTTTGTGAATGAGCCATTTTATTCTGCGTACTTGTGGAAAGGAGAGCAAGTAGTCTTATATGGTAAGGAAGGAGGAAGGGGAGTGAGTACCTGCCACCAGGATTTTAAGACCAGATCACAAGGTCTAGGGTGAATTTTATCATCTGGAAGCATATTGGAAAGGATGGGTCTCAAAGTTGCCATATTGAGAGGGTTATGACTGTGTAAGGAATAAGCATTTAGTTAGATAATGACTACTCTATGCCAGGCACTATGCTGAACACTTTTTTTACAGATATTATCTCATTTGATCCTTCCAATAATTCTGGGAGATTGTTTGGTGTTGCCATTATCACCATTTCACAATTGAGACAAACAAGAGGCTAAGAAACTTGCCCAGGTTCACACAGCTAACGAGTTTCTGAAGCCAGATTTGAACTCTGATTTTTCTGACTCCAGATCTAGAATTCTATCCATTGCATCATCTAGATGCTTCACAAGATAGAGTAATTGGTTTTACATAAAATCAGTAAGGTCATTAACTATGTAATGGGTCCTAAATAAAAAAAAACTATAGTTTTATGCCAGGAAAAATGACAATATGAAGTGTTAGACTTTGGCATTAGTGGTTTTGCAAGTAGTGTGCCA
Source organism: Gracilinanus agilis (assembly GCF_016433145.1). Classification (NCBI taxonomy): domain Eukaryota; kingdom Metazoa; phylum Chordata; class Mammalia; order Didelphimorphia; family Didelphidae; genus Gracilinanus; species Gracilinanus agilis. Next base: position 596,680,921 of record NC_058130.1, on the reverse strand, counting down.
AGGTTCTTACTCCATTCCTGTCAGCATGCTGATGATAATGAAAATTGGCTTGAGTGATATTACATGTGCTGTATGTGGCTGGCATTGGGCATAACCCAACAGAAAGGATATAAACCATACAACAACTAGGGCAAAAGTAGAAACCAAGTGGATTAGCTTAGGCAAGATTGTGTAGGTAATGCTATTTTCTATAGTAATTTACTGGGGAAGTAGGGCATGTCTTTTGATGAATTGAGAGAATTTTTTTAGCCTCCTCTACTGCTATGGAAATAAAAATCTAATTTTTAATGGAAATTTATTTGGATATTTTGATATATCCATGATCTCACTAATGTGGCTTTACTTTTTATTGGTGAAGACTACAATCATTTGATGACTTTTCAACCTTCTATATATAGTAGGAACATGTTTTACATGAACCTAACACACAAATTCAGTTATACATGATTGGTAATTAAAAAATAAAGGCAGAAAAATACACAAAAATTAATTACATGCCAAATGCACATGATTTTCCCAAGTAGCATAAGATATCACAGTAGTTTATCCAATCAAGCCCATTCTTGCTCTGAGATGCATTAATGTGAGTCATTACTTTGTGTTGTACCAAACATTAGCCCCTGCATCAGTCTTTGTCCAGAGTTCTCACTTGTATCAAGTTGTGTTTGCATCAATGCAATGCTGCTCTTTGTTTCATTAATGCTATTGACCTAATAATTAATAATGTCCCCAAAGTACAAAAGTAGTGATGCTGGTAGTTCTGATAAACCAAAGTGTCTGGCTAAGTTCATATAAGAAACGCTTCTGAAACAATGAGGTGTTATTATGCTCCATTTTCAACTTAACACAAAGGGTCCCGGGATTTAATAGTCATGTAAAATGAAGTCCTTTTGTATTTCATTTGGGTCACTGTTATCGTCATTCTGGTTCTTGTAGCACATCAGGAGAGACAACATCTTGTACTGTATTCAATAGTGAGTAAAGTACTGTAATTAGGATCAGGAAGAACTTGGTTTAAATTCTGCCAAATACATTTCCAAGACCCACAGCAAGCCATTTAACTTAGGTGAGCCTTGATTTTTTCATTAGTAAAACAGGGCAACAAAAACACGTATCTCAGAGGATTTCTCTGAGGTTCAAAAGCGATACTATATCTAACGTGTTTTACAAACTGTAAGGTGCTATAGAAGTATAAGCTAGTGTTATGATGTAAAGCTTTGTATCATTGCTAATTGTCAAGGCATCTTTTTTATTTTAACAATGCAATAGGCTTTCCCCCTTGGTGGTTGGAGCATTCCTTACTCTTCCATCTTAGCCTAACAATGTAAAAGAGAGAGCATTTACTCAATCAATTAATAGACATTCATCAAAAACCCACTCTATGCTAGGCACTTGGCTAATCCCCAGGGATGCAAAGACAAAAACAAAAATAGTCCATAGCCTCAAGGAGTTTTCAATTTAGTTAGGGAGCAGCCTCCATGTAAATATGTCCTTATTCACTCATTTTTCAGTTGAGTCTTGAGTCTTCATGACTTCATTTGGGTATTTAAAATTTTTTTTTGGCAATGATACTAGAGTAGTTTGCCATTTCTTTCTCCAGCTCCTTTTACAGATAAGGGAATGGAGGAAAGTAACATTAAGTGGCTTGCCTGGGGCTCCACAGCTACTAAATGTCTGAGGCCAGATTTAAACTCAGGAAGATGATTCCTCCTGACTCCAGGCCTGACACACTATTCACTGTGTCAGCTTGTGTGTACACATCTAGATAATATTCAAAAGATGCTAGAAGATTTTCAGGAGAAGGCACCAAGAGACAGAGTATTAGGAAAGCATTTGTCCAGAAGGTGGTCCTTGAGATGAACTCTGAAGGGAATTAGGGTTTCTGAGAGATAGTAGTAAGGAGAGACGACATTCCAGGCTTAGGAGCCAGGAGATGGATTACCACATATAAGGAAGCTAAGGTCAGTTTGGCAAGAATGCGGGGTAGTTAGTAGAGTAATGTGCAATCAGCAAATAAAAGTAGGTTGAGGCCATATTATGAAAAGCTTTAAATGACAGTGGAGTTTATGATTGTTTTATGAAGTACTTACTATGTACAGTGCATTGCACTGATTGACATAAAAATAAAATTCAGAGATATTGCTTCTTATATGTTATTTCTTGAAGTCAGGGAGCATGACCTGGACTTAACTGCATTCCCCTACAGCACTTAGTATGGCTTGTATGTAGCCCTCAAGAAATAGTCATATAGTCATTGGTAGGCTATAAGGATTCATGGAAATCACCTAAGTAATGAGTCTTACATAGGCACCAGGGAGACAACGAGATACAGTCAGAAGGCACACTGATGACTTTGTGGCCACAATATCATTGTCAAATTTTTCCTTGAGGGTGGAGCTATATGACAGATACAAAAAGACATGGCAGCATCCCTCACATGCCATCCCTGCGTATCTAGCTAAACAGACTTAATTCCAAGGGAAATATTTGTTCTGAGAACAAATAGAATAAGAATGTGCTTTAATCTGTTGTATAGATACTCTGTGTTGTCTCTTAGCAGATTTTCATTGCTTCAGAGGCAGTTCACTGAGCTCTAAAAATTAATGCCAGCTAGGAATAAGAGACTTTAGTTACTTCTTTTCCACAGGAAAATGTGGGACTTGTTGAAACTAAGCAATATTTTACAACAATTTTATTCAAAAGCTAAAACTTTATTGCAACCGGCGTTGGATAATATTCTAAGTGAATATTACTGGCTTCAAATTGGAAGCCCTTAATACAAGGCTATTAGGAAGAATGTGCAAAGATGGCAGATCACAGATGTTCCCTCCTTCCTTACCAAAGATCAAATCGTTATTCCAGAGGATATATGGGCCATCTACATGTACCTTCAATTGCAGACTGGTTCTGCCCATGTCTCTGTGGCAATGACTGAGAGATAAGCTGATGGAGTTCTCTCTTCCATTCATTCTACAGATATGGTAAAGATGAACCATGACCCATACCTCCAAAGCCAAATAAAGGGTGAGATGTCAATGTTCTTTTAGAACCCTGATTTAATCCCTCTTCAATATCTTCAACTTTCTTTGTCACATGGGAAGATTCAATGAGGGGGAAGGGTGTAGTGGGTGTGGATAAGAAAAAATGTCTGTTACTAAAATCAAAAGACATAAAAAATTATTTTTTAAACTTTGATTCATTGTATTATGAACTGTACTTATCTATTCCTTGGTTTCTTTTGGGGATAGGAACATAGATTCTCAAGATACTAAAGCATCCATAATCACTGGTCATTTAATATGCTACTTTCAAAATATGACCCCATTTGATTAAAGTCAATACATATTTATTAGCCATTCAGTTAGAAAAGTCCCATTTAATGCCTCATGATATTGTGGAGGGGATCCTCATTGTTGAAGGACTTGCCAGAAAAGCACAAGCTTTGACAAGTTATGCCCCACAGGAATGGCAACACATAGAGGCCTGGCACATACCATCAATCCCTTTTGAGATCCAACCTGGCTATGTACATAGAAATACAATGCCAGGAGTCTGACCAATTGGTGATGAATTATTTGGCTGTGATAACCCAGGAAGCTAAGAAAAATATGAAGTGGTCTTCAATCCTCTCTGGCTTTCTTCCACTTCTAAGGTGACATAGTGAAATTATAGTCAAGAATGGGCTACAGTGTTCAAAGGATTACACAGAAAAATAATTATTATTTTTTATTTAGTGTTTGTTTTAAAAATTATTTTTTTTTAATTTTGAGTTCCAAATTCTCTCCCTCCCTCCAACTCTCCAACCCACTGAGAAGATAAGTAATGTTATCCTTTACATAGATGAAATCATGCAAACATAGTTCCATATTAGCCATATTTTTTAAAAAGTAAGAAAATTATACTTCAATTTGCTCTCAGAGTTAATCAGTTCTTTCTCTGGAGGTGAGTAGCATTTTTTTCATCATGAGTCCATTAGAATTATCTTGGCTCAATATGTTGATCAGAGTAGTTATGTTTTTCACAGTTGGTCATCATTAAAACATTGCTTTTATTGTGCACAATAATTTCCTGGTTCTCATTTCATTTTGCATCAGTTCACATAGGTCTTGCCATGTTTATCTGAGAATACTTCCCTTTGTTATTCCTTGTTAGTTCACAAAGCACAATAGTATACCATCACAATTAGTATACCACAACTTGTTCAACCATTCTCCAAGTGATAAACATAATTTTGTCTGGATAGATACTTTTTCTTTTTCTATGATCTCTTTGAGATACAGATTTTGTAATGGTATTGTTATATCATGGTTTTATGAATCACAGAGGTATTGCTGTATCTACAGTCTTATAACCCTTTCAGCCTAGTTCCAAATTATTCTCTAAAATGGCTGGACCAGTTCACTACTCCACTAACAGTTCATTTGTACTTATTTTACCCTCATTCTTTCCAGTATTTGCCATTTCTGAGGTGTTACCTCAGAGTTGTTTTAACTTGTCTTTCTCTAATCAAATAATGATTTAGAGTATTTTTCATATGATTATAGCAGCTTTGATTTCTGCTTCTGAAAAGTGTCTATGTCCTCTGACGATTTATAAATTGGAGAATGACTCTTATTTTTATAAACTTGGCTCAGTTCTATACTATGTATATATTTGCAAAATGAAGTTTTTATTAGAAAAACTTGCTATAAAAACTTTAATATTACTTCATTTTCTATGGTACCTTTTAGCAACATGTAGTTTTCCTGATTACCTCTTTTGATTAGGTCTATTTTTTAATTTTTGTTTTGCTAAGATCTTGATTGCTACCTCTGAGTTTTTTTTTTTTACTTTAGCTAAAGCATAATGGATATCGCAATTGCCCTTTACTTGAACGTATGTGTGCGTGTGTTTCTGTTGCAAGTGTGTCTCTTGTAAATAGCATATTGTTTGATTCTGATTTCTAATCCATTTTGCTATCCATTTCTGTATTGTGTGTGAGTTCATCTTATTTGCATTCCCAGTTATGATTCCTAACTTTATATTCCCCCATTCTGTTTTCTGTTTCTTCTCACTTTTTTTTATCTTGTCCCTCTTCAAAAATTTATTTTACTTCTATCATTGCCTCTCTTAATCTGCCTTTTTTCATCACTTTCTCCCTTCACCATCATATCTCTTATCTTCTTCTCCTCCTTTTTCCCTATTCTGTAAGTTACAGTTCTATATACAATTAAGTGAGAGTATATATAAAGGTATCCCTTCTACACTGCAACTTTCTCCATCAGAGTTTTGATATATTGTGTTTCGGCATAAGAAATTAAATGGGAATTTTTTAGGAGTTTTACAGAAGTCACAGATGACACATGAAGAATAGTGGATGACATAGAAAAAGTTTGCAAACTCAGGCATGTATATGTAACCTCAAATTTACAATAAATAACTGTAAGCACCCCAAAGAAAGAAAAAAATTCAGATTTCTTCTGTTAGGAAGGGAAAATCAAAATGTTTTATGCATATTTCCTAATTCACCAGTGGTGGTGAAGGAATCCCCTAGATGTGGAAGGGATATCTATATATTCTTCCTTCTTTGAACCAATCCCAATGAGAGTGAAATGCAAGTATTGCCACCATGTACCATTTTCCCCTCTATTGTAAAAGCTCTTCCTTGAGTACCTTTTTTATATGAGAAAATTTTCCTCTTTTTACCTCTCCCTTCCCCATTCTCCCACTGTATCCTTCTCTCTTACCCTTCATATTATCTTAGGAGATCATTTTAGCATAATCAACACAACCATGTCCTCTGTTGATGTAAATTCCTTTTAACTGTCCTAAAGATAAAGTTCTTAGGAGTTACATGTAACATCTTCCCATATAGGAATATAAACAATTTTACTTTATTGGGACCATTATGATTATTCTTCCATGTTTTCCTTTTTAAATTTCTCTTGAGTCTTCTGTTTGAATGTCATATTTTCTATTTGGTTTTGATCTTTTCATTTAGAATGCTTGAAAATCCTCTATTTCATTAAATATCCATATCCCCCCTGAAGTATTAGACTCAGTTTTTCTGGGTGATTTACCCTCAGTTGTTATCCTAGCTGCTTTGTTCTGAAGAACATCATATTTCTAGTCCTCCAGACTTTTTACATAGAAGTCATTAAATTATGTGTGATCCTGACTGTGGATCTACTTTCTCCTTGGCCTGGGAACTATGGAATTTGTCTATTATATTCCTGAGAGTTTTCATTTTGGGTTCTCTTTCAGGACATGATAAGTGGATTCTTTTCATTTTTATTTTACCCTCTGGATCTAAGAGCTAAGAGCAGTTTTCCTTGAGAATTTCTTGAAATATGATGTCTCAATTCTTTCTTTGATCATGGCTTTCATGTAGTTCAATAATTCTTAAATAATCTCTCTTTGATCTATTTCCCAGATCAGTAGTTATTTCCAGTAAGATATTCACATTTCATTCTATTTTTTCATTCATTTGACTTTCTTTTATTATTTCTTGATGACTTATATAGTTATGAGCTTCCACTTATCAATCCTAATTTTTAAGGAATTATTTTCTTCAGTGATTTTTAAAAAAGCTTCCTTTTCCTTTTGACCTATTATTTTTAAGGAGTTTCTTTTTTCCTTCAGTGAATTTTTGTACCTCTTGCCATTAGATCAACTCAGTTTTTTTAAGTGTGATTTTCTTCAGCATTTTTTTTGTTCTTCTTTTACCAAGCTGATATTTTTCTTTTCAAAACTTTCTTATATTACTCTCATTTTCCCCCAATGTTTCCTCTACCACAAGCACTAGCATTCTCTCTCCCTTTTAATTGTGAACAGAGTTCCAATCTTTTGTGGCCACCCATATAATTCTCCTCTGTCCTCAAACTGCAATGTTTAATTATAGGAAATATAGGCAATAGTTTTGCAAATCAATGCTAGTTGTAGAAAAGTGCCCACTATACTCTCTTTCTGATCTGTTGTCTAGTCTCCCTACCATTTCTAGGCTAAGAGCTCTGGAAACTGTTGTTGCTGCTTCATCACTGTTGTTGCTGCCAAATGTATAGGTCCTGGACAGATTTCCACCCTGCTGTCACAGACTTCTACTGTCAAACTCTAAGTTTTCTTGGGCTGGAAAAAATGTCTTATCTTGAACTTTTGTTGGCTCTGTTGCTCTAAAACTTGAGTTAGGGCATTATTATAGTTGTTTTGAGGAGGATTTTGAGAAAGTTCAGTTTGGCTACTTTAAAAAAAAATCTTAGGTTCCATCTTAGAATCAATATTATGTATTGGTTTTAAGGCAGAAGAGTGGTAAGGGATAGGCAACAGAGATTAAATGACTTGCCCAGGGTCTCACAGCTAGGAAGTGTCTGATACTAGATTTGAACCCAGGAACTCCCATCGCTAGGTGGCCTACATTTTAATCTATCACCTTTGCTCCATTCTAAAATTATATGATGGCACATGGGTTGTCATTGTTCTCATACTAGTCTTTTTGCAAATAATTAAATGAACAGTTCAAGAGGAGATGACTAAATATCCCATGATATGATTTTCCTCCCCTCTGAATACATGAAAAAAAACCTCCTTCACTTTGTTCATTCAATTCTAATGAGAAACCATGAGCCTCCTTCTATTTTGCTATGATTTACTTTTATCTCCTGATTTCATTCAAGATGAAGGGGATTCAGTTCCTCCAGGAAGATGTCTACTTATTGGTGACTGGATAAGGCTCTCCTATTTAAAGAAGCAAAAACCAAGTTCATGTTTAGACCACCATGAAAATAATTACAACTCTTGTGACAATATCTGTTGCAGATGATGTAAGGGTAGAAAAATTCTAGAATTCCTCAACTTCTTCTAAATTAAACCAACAGATATTTTAAAACTTAGTAACTTCAATGAAATGGTAGGCATATGAAAAGATAGCAAAAATATGTTGGAAAATATTAATCAGGAGTAGAATGGGAGAGTTCTTAGAGACATCACAGAAACCTTATAATTATGCATTACAAATAGGATTCTTTCTTTGAGAAAAGAATTGGAGAGTTCTGGACATGTAGGAGAATGATTAACAGCATACAAAAATGAAATTGATTATATTTTGGCTGATAGGAAACAACTCATTACTAATGTGAGTATCATTCCTGAATTAGCTTTCTATGCAGTTAGGCCAGTTCCAGCAAAGATGAAAATTAAAAGAATGAACAAAAATGAGAATAAGGCATTCCACACAATTAACACCTTCAGCTCTAATAAATTCAAACAAGTTTCTGACACCAAAAATTGTGAAATGGATGCAGGAAAGTAAATCAGTAACAATTATAATAAATTTTCACAGTTTAACTGATGATATTCAATTGCTATAGCAAGGAGAGCAAAAAAGCTTTGAAACGACCTCAGGCAACAAACATTTGATCTCCTTGCCAAGCAGAGAGATATGGAAGCCAAAGCCACCACCGGTTATTTATATAGTCATTTTAAAATGTTCTAGAGAAGTATAGTAAAAGATTATGAACAGTATCACTTCATAAAACAACAAATAGAAATAATAATCATTTTTTTAAAAAGCATGATGAAATATCCAATTAAGCAAAGTCATTCTGAGAGCATTTAAGAATGAAACTGAAAGGACTGCAAACATACAGAAGACCTGTCATGAATCATATAGCAAATTCTCTTCACCATCAAGAACAGTGGAGCCACCAGATGTAGACTGTTCAATAATAGTCCTAGAAGTTCTTCAGGATAATAATAATAATAATAATAATAATAATAATAATAATAATAATGATAATAATAACAAGAATTTATATAGCACTTAAGGTTTAAAAATCACTTTAAAAATATTATCCTTGATCTTTACTGAGACTTTGAAAAGTTGTGACTTGCATAGTCACATAGCAAGCAAATATCTCAGGCACAATTTAAACTTGAGTATTTCTAATTCCAAGTCCAGCAGTCTATCCACAGGATTATCTGGCTGTCTCAAAATTAATCTCAGGAGGGAATGAAAATAACTTTGAAAAAAACAAATATAAAAAAGAAGTTGGATTAAGCTATTTATTTACAAAACAGTCTGTTCATAGTTGTTGTTGCATCATTTTGATCTTGTACAACTCTTCATGACCCCATTTGGGATTTTCTTGGCTAAGATCCTAGAATGACTTGCCATTTCTTTCTTCAGTTTATTTTACAGATGAGGAAACTGAGGCAAATACAGTTAAGTGACATTCCCAGGGTCACACAGTAAGTATTTGAGGCCAGATTTGGACTCATGAAATGAGCGGTCCTGATCCCAACCCCAGTGCAATATCATTGAAGGATCAGCACTTAAAGAAACTACACTGTGGGAAAATCATAAAGGTATAGAAAAAAAATCTTGGTAAGATTAGAGAGAAGAGGGAGGAGAGAGTCACAGGAAGACATACAGAGACATTTGGAGACATGTAGAGATAGAGACAGAGGTAAAGACAGAGAGAGGAACACACACACAATGAAAAAAAGAAACTGAGGGAGAAAGGTAAAATTATTATTACTCACCTATGTGACTTGTTCATCTACACCAAACTTTTATGAGAATAATATGCCTATAGAAGGGGGACATATTTTATCAGGATTTTATAAGGGTTATTAGGTTCCATTTTACCATCACAAAGTTGACTGAAAGATTTAAAGACTATGCCTCACTATGCTTTTTATTTGTTAACTATAAAAAGACAAATGATTCAGTAGAACAAAATTCCCCCTTAATGGCAAATTATCCCCCATGTTTATGTTAAAATTATATAAGAATACTTGAAGGACATAACATTGGAAATAACCTTGTTTAAAACCCTTACATTATTCTTATCAAATTATGCATAAGATAGGGAGAAGTAAACACATTTGCCTCTATCATAGAGGAGATTCACAACTGTCCAAGCTGAGTTTTAAAGTTCCCAGAACCTCATACTCCTACTTATAAATCATATTGTTTTGCTTGTATCAAGTCCTGGAACATTCCAGAGACTTTTTGTTAAAATTTATAATCACTCAGAACAAAATGCCTCCAATAATTCACATAGGAAAAATGTTCTAGACACCATGCTAAGCACTTTACAAATATGATCTTATCTGATCCCTACAACAACTTTGCAAGGTAGGTGCTATTGTTACCTTCATTTTATGGTTGAGGAAAGTGATGCAAATAGCTGGTAAATGACTTGCCCAGCCAGAGTCACAAAGCTGGAAAGGGTTTCAGCCAAGATTCAAACTTTAGACTTTTGAATATAAATCCAGTAAAGTTTCTACTATTCTATATTCATTTGCCCTTGAGAAAGAGATTATACAATGAGATATACATAATAAACTATAGACCTACATGAAACTATGAAGAGTAAAATGAACAGAACCCAGAGAACATTATATAAAGCCCCAGAAATTTTGTCTGAAGAATGAAATGTGCATGTCCACCTCTAGAGAAAGAACCAATAAATAGAAATAAGCAAGATAGAGTTTTACATATATATATTTCCTTTTTTTGGCAAATAATACCTTCTCTATTTGGGGAAGGGTAGGGAGAGAGTTACTTGGGAATTTTAATGTAACGAATAAATAAATAAAATTTAAATTTAAAAAAGGAAAAATTTATGACAGAACAAAAGAATGAAGGGTTAGTATAGTCCTTTTGAAAACTACTATGTGAAAAACAAAACCTACTATGGGAATACTGAGGAAGGGGAGATCCCTTTTGTTTTGGTGTCTTTGGAATAGGGAGATCAAATATTGCTAATGGTGAACAAATACAAAATTTTGTGACCTATCTATAATTAGTCTCTATTTTTATAAACCCCTGAATTGTGTAGATATGTATATGTTTGATTGATCTTGTGATATATTCACTGGAGGGAGCTTCTGAGGAAGTACTCCAAAGCAAATGGTGGCCTGTTTTGTAACTTTTATTCTTATGGGGCATCCAAGGGGGCTGAGAGGTTAAATGACTAACTCAGAGTAATATAACTCATATGCAAGAGATGTGACTCAAAACAGGTTTTCCTGTATTCAAGAGTACCTCTGTATTCCCTAAACGGTGACCTCTCATATATAGGGAAGAGTCAGGTAGCCAGTCAACTAGAATGTATTAAGCATTTATTATGTGTCAAGTATTGTACTAAATGCAGGGAATACAAATACAAGAAGAACAAAAGGCAATTCCTACCTGCATGGAGCTTATATTCTAATGGGAAAGACAATAAATCAAAGGAAGATGAAGAAGAATATGGAGAGGAGGTATATGTAGGGCCATGGTAAAGTTTGGAGAAGAATGAGGACATGGTTGCCCTAGTTATCCTTCTTAAATGAAGAGTCTGGGAGGAAACTCCCAATTAGAGGGATAGCCCATAGGATGTCAGAGACTACTGAAGTATAAATTTGACTGAAGTATAAAGATTTTCAAATGAAATCCTGGGGAATATAATAGAAGAAATAAGGGATATAGCCTGGAAAGGAATGAGAATGATTATAAATTGGAGCTGTGGTTTCATTGGGCTAGAGAACACTCAGGAAGGTATGAGGTTTAATAAAAATAAAATAACATAACCAGAGGTAGAATAAGATACCTGGGGTATACGTTCCAAAACAAACCAAGAACTACATGAGCATTTTTATAAAACACTTTTTATATAAATAAAGTTAGATGTAAATAATTAGAGAAATATTAATTGTTCATGGAAGGGCAAAAATGATATAATTAAAATGACAATCCTACCTAAACTAATCTACTTATTCAATGCCATTCCAAACAAAACATTTCCAAAAAATTATGTTATTGAGTTAGATAACAATAACAACAAAATTCATTTGGAAGAATCTCAAAAGAATTAATAAAAAATATAAAGGAAGGAGGTCCTGCAGCACTGAATTTTATTACAAAGCACTAATTATCCAAACTTTTGGTACTGGCTAAGAAATAGAAAAGCAGATCAGTGGAACAAAAGAGACATGACAAATAGTAGGAAAAGATTATAGTAATCTTGTATTTGACAAAAAGTATAGCTTCAGGGTATTAGAATAAGAAATCTTTATTTGATAAAAATTACCAGGTCAACTGGAAAGTAGTTTGGCATAAACTAGGTATAGACCAATATCCTACAACAGTGATGACAAACCTTTTAGAGACCAAGTGCCCAAACTGCAAACATCTCCCCATATGGGAGCCCCCCCCCCAAGCCCACCTTACCCCAGACAGGGAAGGGAAGAAGCTCTCCCATTGGGCTACTGGGCAGAGGGATGGGTGATGTGAAAAACGTCCTCAGGCATGAGTGGAGATGGGGAAGGGACCAGCCCCCTCTCACACACATGTTATAGGTTTGCCAATATGGTCCTACACCATTCACTAGCATAAGATCAAAGTGGAGACAGGATATAGACATAAAAGGAGATCTTATAAGCAAATTAGAAGAATAAGGAAAATATCACGTGTTTTATTTTACCTATATTAACAAAATTGATGGAGGAATTTATGAATTAACAAGAGATAGAGAGCATTGTGAGATGTAAAATGGAAAATTTATACATTGAATTGAAAAGGTTTTATACAAGTAAAATAAAAGTTGCCAAGATTAGAAAGAAAGCAAAAAATTGGGAATTTTCAGACAGTCTTTCAGTAGAGGTCTCATATCTAAAATATTTAGAGAATATTGTAAAGTTTATGAGAATAAGAGTCATTCCTCAACTGATAAATGGACAAGAGATACGAAAAGATAGTTTTTGGATGAAGAAAATAAAGCCACATGTAGATATATGAAAAAATGTTCTAAATGGCTACTGATTAGAGAAATGCAAACCAAAACAATTCTGATGTATCAACTCATATCCTTCATATTAGCTAAAATGACAAAAGGGAAAAACAATAAATTTTGGAGTAGATGTGGAAAAGTTGGGGCACTAATACACTGTTGGTGGAATCGAGAACTGACCCAACTATTTTGGAGGGCAATTTGTAATTACACTCAGAGAGCTATAAAACTGTGTAGACCCTTAGACACAGCAATACCACTTCATGGAGAAAGGAAAAGAGCCTATATGTCCCAAAATATTAATAGCAGCTTTCTTTCTGATGACAAAGAACTGAAAATCAAGGGGATGTCTATTAGTTTGAGAATGACTAAATAATGTGTGGTATATGACTGTGATAGAATACTATTGCATCATAAGAAACAATGAGTAGATCAATTTAAAAAATTTGTAAAGAACAACATGAGATGATGAAGAATGAAATGAGTAGAATTAAGATAGCATTATATACAGGTACAGCTTTAGTATTTGAAGAATAATTTGTGAATGTTCACTTCCAAAGCCTGAATTGAAAAATGGAAACATACAAAACAAAATTTCTCTCTATATATGTTTTCCAGATGATACCTTCTGTGATGTATGGAGGAAAAGGAAGGACTAAGATACATAGAAATAAATACTATTAATGAAAAAATAGCATTTTTATAAAAGTCACAGAGTTGTATCATGTAAGAGGGACAGAAAGAAGGCAAACGTAGCTAGACCATGAAATACATGGAAAGGAGTAAAATACAAAGATACTGGCAAAGTGGGATAGGCCAAGTTATAAATAGCTTTAAATGACAAATTGCAGATTTTATATTTGAGTCTCGAGGTAGTGTAGTCATGATGGGACTCATTGAGCAGTAAAGCAACATGGCCAGTTTAGGAGAGGTTTAAGGGGAAAGATAATAAAATTTCTTTTTAATATGGTAAGCTTGAGATATTTATAAGATATCCAAGAATCAGTTGATGATTGGAGGCTAAAAATCAGAAGAGAGTTTAAGGATATACAAATAGATCTAAGAAGCATCTACATAGATATAATAATTGAATCCATGGGAGCTGATGAGATTACCAAGTAAGCTAATGTAAAGGAAAATAAAAGGGGGGCCCAAGAGCTTTGAGGAGCACCCAAAGTTTAGGGAATGATCTAGATGAAGAACTAGTAAAGGAAACTGAAGATGGTATGGTCAGAAAGATAGAAGGAGAACAAAGAGAAGTATTATGAAAACCTAGAAAAGAGAGATAATCCAGAGGAAGAGTGTGATAAACAGTAACAAAGGGTATAAAGAAGTCATGAAAGATGAGAATTGGAAAAAAAGGCAATTGATTAGCCATATAAGAGTTCATTGGTGACTTTGAAAAGAGCAATTTCAGTTGAATGATGAGACCAAAAGCCAGATTAAAGGGGATTTATAGTAGAGAGGAGAGGAAATTAGGGCACCGATTGTAGGTAGCCTTCTCAAATTTAGCTGAGAAGGGGAAGAGAGATTATAGGATAACTAGAAAGGGAGTCCTCTTAAGTGAGGATTGTTTTAAAGATGGGAGAGAAATGTGTCTTTCATGGAAGAACCCAGTAGAGACTGAAGATTTAGGAGAGTGAGATTCAGAGAGGTAAGTCTTTTGAAGACAGGAAGAGATAGAATCAATGATATATAAAGAGGTAGAACCATTTTCTTTCTTGAACCATTCCCCTAATGAAATTCGCCTCCTTAACACTATAGGGTTCAGCTCTATGAAAATTTGATCAAATTGCCTGTGTCTTTTCCTTGATAGATGAATAGATATTATGCAAAGAACTATTTGTTAGTAATGGAATCAAAGTAGAAATCTTCACAGGTCCTACTTAGAGAAGATTGAGATCATGAAATCAAAGAATTTAGAAATGAAACAGATAATAGAAATTAGAAATTAAAATTTAGATTTAGATTCTAAATTAGGAATAATTTAGCCCAACCCTTCTATTTTATACATGAGGAAACTGAACTTCAGGAGAGTTAAATGGTGTGCCTAATGTTACAGATAATTATAAAACTAAGACTATAACCTAAGTCTCTTGGCTCCCATTTTGAACATTTATCTCAATTTCAATTCCCAACATGCAAATTATTTTAATTTTAAAAATTATTAAACCATGCTAGCCTCTTGCTTTCTGGGTTTCCTAAGGTAGAAATATTAAAACACTGAGGGTTCCTGCTGCAATTTTCTTGAGTTTCTAAAGACCAAAATATAATGGGGGAGAGGGGTAGATTATGTCATTTTCACTAAATGGAAGTTACCATATACTTTATTTGGAGAGAAGGCAAATATTCTGGGAGGGGAGAGACAGTTTCGCAAAATCAGTTATTTTTTGTTTTACAGACAAGTGATATAAAATGCATCCAAATGTTCTAGGGGTTTAGAAGACTGGGATAGAGAGGACCATCTCTGGCATGTGCCTGTAAGGGGAAGGAAAAGTGAGTCATTCAGCAGTTTCTTAGTTTAACTAATTTCTGCTAATAGTGCTACACTCAGTTGTTTCTAGGTTGCAGAAGGCAGAAGGTACTGTTCACAACTTTTAAATTTTAGCATCCTTGGGTAAATGCCTGTTTATCATGCCCTAGTTATATCCAAGGGGGAAGGATCACTTTACTCTAATTTTTTATTAAAAAACAAACAAGTGAGCAAGGAAAGGTTTTGAAGTCAGGAAAAGATCTGCAAATGAAAACAAGCACTGGAAAAAAAGGAAGAGAAGGAGATAGAAATTGCCTTGGGACTGGGACTTGGAACAAGTTCCTGTAAATGTTGCTTTAAGTATTAATTTTTGTGTAAATGGCATATTAAATCCATGTAGGATATCTACATAAAAGACTAGCACCAGGCAGGTCGGCCCTGTACAGACTTTGTTTGCAAATCAGCCTTCATGGAAATGTTTCTGCAATTTCTGACAAATGAACTCAGCTTGTTCATTTGAACAAGAAACGTCTATTGTCTCCATCTGCCTTTGGCTTGCCAGTCTCCTTGGGGGGCTTAATGGAGAGACAGACTCTTATGAAAGAGGGAAAAGCTTTTTTTGGATTGTCAGTTGCCACAAGCAATAAATAATAATAATAACCCAACAACAACAAACTCTAATCTTGGTTTGGCCAATATGTAACTCCCCAAATGCAAGAAAGACATTTTTTATCAACTGATCCAAAAGATGTCATTTTTAGTTAATCTCTGATAAACATTATTTTGGTCCTAAAACATAATTTGGAAATATTAGAATCATTGTTTCAAATTTCTGTGCTGTCTCCCAAGTATTCTGATGATTATAAACATAAAATAATTATTCTTTGAAAGGAGAAGAAATGATGGGATTTACTCATTAAAAGAACAACTCCTCAACCATGAAGTTACCAAAGACGTCATGTAACATTATTTTTTCAAATCATTTGAATTAAAACTTGTAGATGTTTTATGTGTAGCATTCAGTTTATTTCTCCTCTTTATTTTGTACTTGAAAGGTTACATTTCCTTGACATGAAGTATAAATATAAGTTAGCCAATAAGGAGGTAAATTCCTGGCACAGAATTAAAGATTTACACAGCCAGAAAGAATCTTAGATTTTTCTAGTGTATTCTATTCATTTTATAAATGAGAAAAGCAAGATCCAGAGAGGTTAAGGTATTTAATGTCCCAAATGTTAATGTTGGAACTGGAACTCAAATCCATTGGATCCCAATATATAATGTTTTTCCTACCTCTACACTGATGAAAACCTGGAAATAGATACCATGTGTCTATCAGCAATAAATTTTTATTTAAAATATAAATGATGAGGAAGAAGAAGAAGAGGAGGTGCATGAGGAGAAGAATGAAGAGGAGGAGGAGACCAAGGAGTATGAGGGAGATAAGGAGGAGGAAAAGGAGAAGGTGAAGTAGGAGGAGGAGGAAAAGAAGAAGATATTTATATAACTCGTGACTCAAAAGCAACAAGAAAGCCTCTCTGAGTTCACATAGATCAAATTCAGTCTTCCATGCTTCTCACAAATCTTTTCAATGGCTCATGTCTTAACTCAAGAATTCCCCTGGAAGTATCAAAAGCCCTCTCATTTTACCTCCGTCTAAGGTTTCCCCTCAGAATGTCAGAATTTGACTAACTTCTAAGATACAAGGGATCTCAACTCTTACACAAGTATCTTAGATCACAAGACATCAAGTATAGAACAGATATTTTTTCCATCTTGTGAAAAACACAAATGATTTACACTCAAATCCACAAACCAGCCTAGATAGTTTTCCTTCTACAGGAGTCCCTTCCTTCTTCAGGGACATATAGATAGATAAACGGACATAGATATAGATAATTAACATATATTACATATTTATGTCATACATATGTGTGTATAAATGTCTATATCTTCAAATGTATAGCCTCCCTATATACCTGGGAGGATGCTATCCTCCATTCAAAGAGTCAAGCAGTCCTGACCTCAGATGAGCCTTGTCTTCCCAGGTACTAGAAACAGTGAAGAATTTTTCTCCTCCACATCATGGAACAGTGCTGTGCCTATCCTCTTTCAAACACCATCTACCAATAGTTCCTTTTCTCCTTCTGTGTCTCAATCCATGGGCCTTCCTCCGGGTGCTAGTGTGCGTGTTTCTGACTCTTTATTGATCTCTATCTTGACCTTGTTTTGGTTCCTTGATCCACAGAATTTGTTAGGGAGGGCACACCTAGACATGAAGACCTCTCTCTAGAGAACAGCCTTGATTTCTCTGTTCTTTGTTCCCTCTCCCTCTTACATACACACTGGCTCACACATACAGGTACACACACATATATAAACATGCTGCATCCTTTGGTAGCCCTCTTTTAAAAGGTCAGTCCCCTTGGAATTGCTTGTCAGAGCCAGGAGGGGGGAGGGAAGAGGGGTAGGAAAAATCATGAATCATGTAACCATGGAAAAATATTCTAAATTGAAAAAAAAATAAATAAAAAGTTAATCCCCTAGATTTAATGTGTGAATTCCCCTATTATTGTAGTACACTGGAAAAACAGGTAATCAGGTCAAAAGGAGTTACAACCTTCTCAAATAGTTCATCTAGTTGGGGAAAATAATCCAGCTACTGCTAAGATATAGACATATTGTTAAGGTTTACAAAGTGCTTTCCTGACAGTAACTCTATAAGTTAAGTAAGAGTTCATGCTATTATCTCCATTTTATGGATGAGAAAAACAGAGGTTCAGAAAAATGAAATTACTCTTTCAAGCTTATGCAACTAGTTAGTGACAGAGCTAGTATTTGAACCTTTTTCATATTTTTGCTACAAATTGTATCTAAAAATAGGGGAGGGGAGTAGAAAAATGTAAGACAGCTAGATGGGCCCAGGGGATAGAATGCTATCACTGAAATCAGGAAGATTCATTTTCCTGAGCCCAAGTCTGGCCTCAGATACTTACTAGTTATGTGACCCTGGACAAGTCACTGAAACGGATGTGCCTTAATTCCTCAGTTATAAGATGAACTGGGGAAAGAAATGGCAAACCACTCCAATATCTTTGCCAAGAAAAGTCCAAATGGGGTCATCAAGAGTTGGACAAGAAAAGTCAGATCACAACTAAGAAACAAAAATGGGGAAATGAGCTGCTTTGTTTTATTAAAGGATAAAGGACACATGAATAAAAACATCATTTTTTTATATTAAAGGGCCACAGAATGCAACTTTGCAATTCAAAAGGTATGTACCATAATGCTGTTCACATAGAACATCAAGCTTCTCCTCTAACTAAAAAAGTCTGTATTATGCCAAAAGTTGTCATCCTATGGATTGGAAAGGTTGGCAGTTTCTAAAGGGCTCATCTCTGCATGGGGGCAGGAGAGAAAGAAGGAACTAAAAAAGAAGTCATTTTATTGGGGGTCAACCTCAAGAATATTCTCTCTTCCTCCCACTTTGTTTTATTTCCTCCCATGTCACTATTAGTAGTGACATCTTAACCGGAGATATAAAATAGCTAAATAACCACCAGGGGACAGTGAGAGGAGCAATAAACCTTAACTGTAATAAAATCATAATGTTTAACACTCTTCACCTAGCTGATCCTGCTAATATAACCCAACACCCCGCCCCCCTTATGTCTTACCCGGCGATAATGAGAGCAAAAGAAATTGGAGCAGGTGTTCTTCATAAAGGCACAGAACCTCAGGGCACCACCTGTGTCCATATAAATCCGACCAAAACAACCTCCAGGCTGCTTGTGAGAAAGGCAATGGGAGCTCATCATGTTTCTCAGTCAGGGCAAAGGCATACAAGTTGAGTCAATTTGGTACTCTTAAGAAGCAAACATTCACTAGAGGAAGACTTTTTTTTCACAGTTATAAATGACTGCAGTGAGACTGTTGGCCAATGTGAAAATCTAGCCTCCATATGTATTCTTCAAGCCAGTCTATTGGTCTGCTAGATCGTGGCAGAGTTGAACTGATATTCCTTGACTGGTTTTTCCATAAAAAAGGACCAATTGAGTGGTAATCCAGGAATTAAAGGCCAAAGAGATCTTAAAGAGGAGGGCTGCAACTCCAAAACAGTGAGGCCATCCCGGGTATCGTCCATCTTCTCTCTTGCAGTAGGACTAGAGAAGGCTGGCTATGATGCAGACTGCTGCCTTCAACAAAGGGACCCAAGATGGGTCTACACTTGTCTTGCAGCCCAAATGGCAATGACATTTTTAGGAGCTCTAAAACAAAAAGAGAGTGTGAAAATATCCACAGGATGAATTGCTGCTGGTCTGCTCTAACAACCTAATCAATACCAACTAACTCTGGTGTTTCCACCAAAGCAGGTGCACACTATTAAAACATAATATTCCTTGCAGAAGTGTCACACATTTTTCTGGAGTCACTTGGGTGTGCACTCTCTCCTCAGAGAGTTCTCCTTCACTGTGGCTAAAGGAAGCTGTTTTGTACTTTTCACTTGCCTGCTGATGTTTTCATAGGTGCTACGGGTCAGAGTGCCTAAAAAGGGGATAAACATCATTCTTTAACATGCAGAGGTCCAAAAACAAATCTGGAAATGAAGAGATATGGCTTAATCATACTTAGAGAAAAGGCTTCCTATATTGTATAAGATTGTCCCTGAGAAATTAAATCCTTACCCAAAGACATAAAAGGAACATAAACCGGGCATTATTTGTCCTGGTAGTTGAGGGTTCGATTATACAGGGGCAATCTTATAAAACATATTTAAATCTTTTCTTCCTCTTAATGACCTCTATAAATTTTGGGAGCCAACAATCAAGCATTATCAAAACCCATGGGACTCTTGAAAGATTTTACACCTTTTAAAGGCTACCTCCAATCACGCTAACTGAGCCCACACCACAGGCAAAATCACCTGCTATGTGTGAGGAACTCCTGGTTCCATACCCCTTCGAGTGTTAAAAAAATTTATCTTAAAAAAAAAGGGGGGGTGTCAATGCTATACTTAACCTTCTTGAAGCTTTTTCTGCATTTGTTCAAACCTGCACATGTGCATCTGCACTCATTCAAATGATTAATTCATTTGGAGATTATACTGAGACCAAAATAAGAATAGGACATGTATCTTTTGTCATGTGAAAACTTGGAGATTTTCAGTTTCTCACCTAGTGAAAAATGGAGCGTCCAGGAGTGATTTACATTTGGCAAGAGTCAAGAAAATAAACAAGCTCTTGGCCCTTAAAAGCCCCCTGAGAACAGTGTTAAGGTTTTCTGACAGGGCATGTTCTAAAAAGGCAGCATCATGATGAGTTAAGTGCAAATTAGTCACCCGGGAGTTAATTTTTCCTCGTGCACAGATTTTAAAACAAAATGGGAAAGTGCTTGGCAAAAGAAAAAAAAATGCTGTGTATTGCTTAAGATCAAGTATCTAAGGAATAATTTAAGGCACTGGATATCAAACAACACACTGGTTTGTCCATCCCATTTCCTCAGACTAAATGACCACAGCCATTCCTTTTTTTTTTTTTTTTAATCTCATCTATCACACAGATTGCTAGTATCACCTGGCTTCTGCAGTAGCCTTCCCATGGAGCTATGTGAAATATCTCCTGTATTTCAACTGCTGAAAAGGGTCTGTCAGATTTTTCTTTCCTGTAACCACTCATTTTTTTCTTTTTGCCTCTTGTCATTTTTTTCTTCCCTTTCCTGCTCATTTTACCCACATTAAAGCTGTAAGTAAATAAATGACAGGCTGTGGCCCATCATCAGGTGACAGATCACCCTGCATCAGCTCTGAAAAACGGAGAAGTTGTCATCTGTCTGGTTCCCCTCACATTCCCTGTCAGCTTCACTGCATTCGGGTTGCATGTCACAGTCATCTGAGCAAGATGAATACAACAGTGTAAACATCAGCTTGGGAGCCAAGTCAATCAAACATATGACTCCAACCACACAGAAGCGCTTGGGCTAAAGGGAAAAAAAAAGGCTCCCAAAGAGAAAGAAATGGTTTTCAATGCCTTTTAATGACCTGATTCTGCCAAGGGTCATTATTATTTATTTGGATTTATCTTTTCCTTTACCCAAAATTTTAGAAGATGACATATATCCTTCTTCCTTCCTCCTCACTCTGAGAAAGGAAGGGAGACAACAATATGGAAACTCTCAGTTAGAGGGTTAATCAATAATTATTGGAATCACTAAGTGATCCAAAAGAGAGAAAAATTAATTCAATTTTCCAGAGTAGCAATGTTAACCTTTTGTGTTCTGAAACAATGGTTCTCGATATTCTTACCAAAGATGAAAAGTTCAGTAAGGCTGTCATGAGTGCCAGTGGCAACAAAGGGAAAAGATAAAATGTAGCATTAACCGAACCGAAGTGGCATTTATGGGAATATTTTTGAGGCCTGTTCCAAAACGAATAACGTACTGTACATTAAAATAAATAATGTCATAAAAATGTCAGGAAAAATGCCAGAAACATAATGGTTTCCTAGTGTGAGAGAAAACTCAAAGTAGGATAATGGCACTTCTTCCCAGCTGAGATCAGGCAGCTCAGGCTCACCCCAGGTTTTCAGCATGGACTTGTAATTTAAGAAATACCTTGGTGGCACCATTTCTTGGTCTGCTGTCATAGCACTCATTTTTGCACTTTGGAAGAAAAATCTGGGGTAATACATACATATATGGGCATATTTAAATAAATATCATATATAATAAAAATATCTCTTTAGCCTGGTACATAGTAGGCACTATATAGCTTCTTTTTTCCTTCCCTTCTCATCTAAATATATATGTAACTGATATATAGATATGTAATATATAATAATTTTAATATATAAATGTATACCTACATTTATACATATGTCTTTGTATATATCGTGTCTTCTATGGTTGAAAGTGATAATTACACTTTTTTTTGTACTGATAATTAGCTGGACAAGATCATCTCAGAGATCTCTTCGAGCTCTAAGATTTGATCTTATAGAAAGAGTGGCTAGATATTCAAAGGCATAATTCTTTGAATTCAGCATTTATGGTTTGGCCCAGGGGTCGGCAACCTTTTTGGCCGTGAGATCCATAAACGACACATTTTTTAAAATGTAATTTCGTGAGAGCCATACAGTGCTCACAGTGTGCGCTCCTGTAACAGTGCCTGAAAAAAAATTGACTTTATGGCTCCTGCAGAAAGAGCCATATCTGGCCCTCAAAAGAGCCAGATATGGCTCAAGAGCCATACGTTGCCAACCCCTGGTTTAGCCCATCCTGAAGCCATCCATGTAGGTAGGAGCTTGCCAGAATCTAATCCTACTCCATGCTTTAATTTTTTCAGGTGAAGCCAGACACTTCTATTTTAGCAAACCAGAGTGGTCTAGCCCTGTGGTAATGTTGCTATTACCTGCTTGGCCTTGCCCTTCGATGGCTTCCTGAGCCTTGTCTGCTTACCTACCTGCCCACCTCTCTATCTCCTGTCACACTCTGCCCTGACCTTTAGTATTCATGAATGTTCCGACCTTTTCTTGTCTGTCTAGTTCCTGGTGCACTGTTTGTCCTGAACTTCAGTGTCCACATATGTTCTGCTCTTTACTTGTCTGACTAGTTTCTGACTCATTCATTTGCCCTGCCCCCTCCACCCCCCAACTTTGTAGTATCCTTGACTCTTCCAGCCCTGGTTTCCTGCTTTGTGTTTCAGCTGTGCCACTGCCAGTTCATGATCCCCATCCTGACAACCACACTGTCCTGAAATAAAAAGGTACTCACTTCTTGGTGTCTCTCATGGGTCTACTTATTTACAGGCTTTCTCCTCCATTAGCTCTTTGAGGGCAGGGATGCTTTTTGTAATTTTGCTTTCCTCTCAATGTTAAGTGAATGCTTGTGGACTGTTCAATGATTGATGTAATATAAATCCTACCCCTTTAAAAGCAAAGGTTTTCCCTTTGTCTTTGTGTCTCCACCATATATCACAGTGTTGTAAGCACTTCTTTCCTTTGGAGGGAGAAGCAGGGGGCACTGGTGATATGATGAGTGTAGGGAACTCCAGAGTGTAAACTTAACTCTCAGTATTCATGCCAGTTAGCAACTTTTCTGCAATATCATCTTAGGGAGTTTTCAGGACAGTTTTAAGATGTCTTGCTCATGATCCTACCACTAATATGTCATACCTCTAATGTGTCATACCACTAACATGTATCTGAAGCAAGATTTGAATATGGGTCTTTCTGACTCTAAAGCCAATTAGCTATTATCTACACTATTAGGAGCATAGTAGATTTGCATTAGGGAAGTTAGGTGGACACAGCGGTTAGAGTATTGGGTCTGGCATCAAGAAAACGCATCTTCCCGAGTTCAAATTTGGCTTCAGACACTTCCTAGTTGTGTGACTCTGAGCAAGATACTTCACTCCATTTGCCTCAGTTTTCTCATTTGTCAAATGAGCTGGAGAAGGAAAAAGGCAAATCACTCCACTATCTTTGCCAAGAAACCCTAAAAAGGGCCATGAAAAATAAGTCACAACTGAAAAAATGCCTGAACAGCAAGAACACTTCTATTAACATAATTAGGCTGAATAGATACTTTAAAAAGCCTTGCTTAAATGAAGTACGTTCTCAGAATATGGACCTAATCAGAGATCAATTGGAGTGAGGAAGGGAGAGGGAAGAATTGAACCTAAATCAAAAAACAACCCCCCCCCCGAGCTCTCTAATACATTTATAACCTAATAATTCTGAAGATCATAATGAAATTACCCATCCTTTCTTTTCTTCATCATTGGCTTTATTTCAAATAAAGTGTCATACTAAGCATCATACATTGCATGTCATCAGATCACAAACACTCTTTTGCAGAGGTGAGGCTTATCTTCTTTGAATACTCGTGTTTCATAGGTACCTAGAGAAATTCAGCACATGTAGGTCTGCTATCTAAAATTTTCTACTTGAAACAAATATCAATGGCAAAAATGCCAGTTTTCATTTAGTGGCATTGGAGAGGATAATTGCTAATTAGGATCATCTATCTCTATGTAATGTATGCTAATGTCACCATCATCATTTTGATTTTTCAAATTCCCCAATATTTCTTGTTTTAGAGGATATATGACATTATACAGTTTGAAAAACACTTAGAGATCCCTTTGACGGGAAACTTTTTAAAAGCAAAAACAATACCTCATTTTACTGGAAAGAGGAAAGTGGAGGAAGGCAAAATGAAGTAGAGAATTTAAAAGGGTATCTGATTAGCAGGGCTTTGCAGACCAATAATAAGGACAATTCATATTTAAAGCATTGAATTTTGCTCAATGGAAGAGTAAGATCCCCCACCCCCAATTATCCATATAGTATAATGGCCTCATATCTCCACTTGACTCCTTTTCCCTCTAGACTTCTCTTTGTCTCATATTAAGTGCCTGATCTGCTGTATTCTAAGTCCCAGTTATATTGTCAGCTTCTCTACAGTTATTTTAATGGTAATTTTCTGTGACTCAGATTTCATTTTAAAATATTCTGATTTTTTTGGTGGATAGTTGTGCTTTAAAAAAAAGCCTTTTTAGCTTTTCTGTCTTCCCTAACTTCTTCTCACCCCCACCTCCCATTTTCCCACACCAATATGGAAAATGTGATGATTCCATGGAAACAACATCTGCAATGACTAGATGTGTATGATTTCTTCTTCTGCTCCCCCCTTTGACACCAGGAGGGCTCCAACAACAGAAACAAAAGAGCTTCCACTTCTCCTCCCCTGCCAGTAGCCTAGGCAGCAACCAGCAAAGGGTATGAATATACACACAATTGAGGATGTGGGTGTGCGTGTGCGTGCGTGTGTGTTTGTGTGTGTGTGTGTGTGTGTCCACTATTTCAGAGGAGCAAGTTGAAACTCTTAAACTAGCCATAAAATTATGATATGACATGTGGAGGAGGGATATACTTGGGCATGTTCCTCCTAGTTCTCTATTTCTTCCTAACCCAAACTCCCCCCCTTAAAAAAATAATAAAAGAGCCCCAGTAAAGCAAAGGAAAAGTCATTTTGTGAGTGTAACAATGTTCTAAATGGATAGCAGACCTTCCTTCTGTCCTTTCTTTGATCTATACCTCCCCACCCACAGACCCTCACTCAATTCATTTGGCAAGCATTTGCTGAGTGCTTGGCATGAACAACAGTACTGTCCTTGGAACCAAGGGGGAATGAATGAGAGGATCCTGTCTAGAGCAGGATCCTTGATCTCAGGATCATGATCCTTAATCTCATTCTATCCAAGATGATAAGTCATGTACAAAAATCACTATAATAGAAATTCTGTTTGAGTGAAGTAAAGTAGCAAGGTACAAAGTGCTGTGAGTACCAAGGGATAGGAGCTCCATCTGTAAACAGTAAGATCATTTTTGACAGGATCTCAACACATGCAACTTCAGATATACCTGATTAGCATTCAAAAATGGTAGAAACATCCATAAAATAAAATTCAAGCTATTTTCCTGAGTGGCATAAAGTCTTAAAGTAGCTCACCCAACCCTGCTCATTCTCACTCTGAGAAGCATTAGTGTGAGCCATTACATTGTTTTGTACCTGACGTTAGCTCTCACATCAGTCTTTGTCCAGAGTTCTCACTTGTAGCAAGTAGTTTCTGTGTCAGAGCAGTGTTTCTCTTTGTTTCATTAATGCTACTTAGTTATTAACAATGGCCCCCAAATACAAGAGTAGTGATGCTAATAGTGAAGTAGTAAAGCTCTCATAAGCCTAAGAAAAGTTATAAAGTGCCTAGGTATATTTGTATAAGAAATATTTATTAAATAAGAGGTTTTGCTAGTATGTATGATTTTCAACTTAATGCTAAGGGTCTTGAAACATATTGATCACATAAAATGAAGTTCTACAAAATTATCAATGAATCAATCATCAAGCATTTATTAAGTACCTACTGTATACCTTGTAAGAGTCAAGATATCACCCCATGAAGTCACAGGTCTTCTTCAAAAACACGAGAAAACAACTACCTACCAGGTATCATACCACATACTGGAGATACAAAAAAAGACAAAAACAATCACTGCCCCCAAGGAGCTAATATTTTAATGAGGGAGGGAAAGCACAAACAAATATAGAAAAAGAAAGCTAGCTATAATAAAAAGATTAGATAATAAACAGAAGGAAAACATTGGAATCAAGATTGTCTGGGGACGACTTCCTATAAAGGGTGGGAATTTAGCTGGGACTTGAAATCAAGGAAGTCAGTAGTTAGGGAAGAGTGAGCATTCCAAGCATAGGAGACAGAAAGAAAAAAATACCTAGAATGAAAAGATAGTGTCTTGTTCATGAATCAACTAGGAGGCCAGTGTCAATAAACTGAAGAATATGTGTCAGGGAACAAGGCAAAGGAAGACTGGAAAGGTTATGAAGGGCTTTGAATGCCAAACAGAGCATTTTGTATTTGAACCAAGAGGCAACTGAAAGTCAATGGAATTGACTGAGTAGAGGGGTGACATATTAGGATCTTTATGTTAGGAAAATCCCTTTTGTAGCTGAATGGAAGGTGCATTAGTAAGAGAAGAGACTGGTGGCAGGCAGTCTCACCAGTAGACTAGTGCTATAATCTAGGCATAAGGTGAAAAGGGACTACACCAGTGCTGGCAGTATCAAAGCAGAGAATGGTACACAAAGGAATGATTTTTCAAACAAGTAATTGATAATCCTAGGAAACAGATTAGATACAGGGTGGTGAGATAATGAGGAGATGAGGCTGAGTCCTAAATTGCAAACCTAAGGTACTTGGAGGATGGTATGACTTTCTACAATAACAGGGACATTAAGAAGTAGAGAAATCCTGGAAGAAAGATTACGAGTTCTGTTTCGCACATATTGTGTTTAAGATGTCTTCCAGAACTTGTTTAGCCATAGTTTTGTATATGGACATATATTTTTTGTTAAATGATACCTTCTCTAGGTGGTGGTGGTGGTAGAAGATACCTGGGATTTTAATGTAACAAACAAGAAACAAATAAATACATTTAAGAAAAAAGATGTATGCCAGGGATCCAGTTTGAGATGTTTGAAAGGCAATTAGGGATGGGAGGTTGAAAGTCTACAGAGAATTAGGGGGCATAATAGGTAGATTATTAAATCCATGAGAGCTAAAGAGATGACCAGATGAAATACTATAACAAGAGAAGGGAAGAGGGCCCAGAGAAGAAATGAGAAGAACAACTTGAATTAGAGGGTGTGATCTGGGGGATGATTCAGCCAAGGAGACAGAGGAGGAGCCAAAGAGGCAGTAGGAAGACCAGGAGAGAGTGGAGTCCTGAAAACCTAGAGGGAAGAGAGTATCAAGGAGAGAGTAACCAATAGTTTAAAAGGCTGCATAAAGAATGACAGGAATGAGAATCAAGAACCATTGGATTTGACAACGAAGAGATCATTATAACTTTGAAGAGAGCAGTTTCCATGTACTTAAAAGGGGGTGGGAGATGCTGGATTTTAAGGAGTTAAGAGGAGATTAAGAGGGAAATAAGTACCGGTACCTCCTGTCAATGACCATTTCTATAAGTTTAGCTACAAAAAACAGAAGAGATATAGGAACATAGTGGAGATGAAAAGATAAAGAAAGGGGTTTTTCGGGAAATATGGTCTTATTTGTGGCAAGCAGAGACTGATCCAATAGACAGTAAGAGAATGAAAGCTACAATATGTGACCTTCTACATCTTTATAATTATCCACTTCTCCTTGAGGATTAATCTGGTTTATATAAAGATAGCTGGCATATAAGACTTTCTTGGTATCTTTAGCACTTTGAATATTTACCAATAGAGTGCTTAATAAATACTCCATAACAGACTGATAAAATGAAAGGAGAAAAGAAAAAGTGGAATCCTTTTCTGCTATCAATACACATCAGAGGTGTTCCCGCTTTACTCAAAGCCTTTTCTGATTCCCTCAGTTATTTACACTTCCTTTCTCTTGTAATCACTTACTCAGTATACATGTGATATCTCACTCAATAGAATGTAAGCTCACTGAGGAAAGGGAATGCTTTTTATGTTTGTATCTCATCTACCACAATGCCTTTTTGTACATAGAAGATATGTAATAAGACGGTTTTTTAAATAGAATTATTCCTTTTACAAAAGAATTCTCTACTTCACAAAAACGTAGGTTCTTCAGGCATCTCTCTGCAAACAGTTCATTCTCTGGATTAAGGAATCAGCAAGTTTCTTTCCCTGAGATTTTTTCTCAAACAAAATCAAAAATTAATTCTTGGATATAATAAAAATACGATTAAATCTTGGATTTTATAAAAATACAATCCCCCCTGACGTGGGTATTTAGAAAGAAATACCCAGATCAGCTCAAGATATATAGTTGAGTCATGGGGTTGTATGAGTAAATTTAAAAGAAAAAAGAAGGAAAAAATATAAAAATCAAATAGAAGAAAATTGAAACTTTTGAAAAGGAAAGGCATTAAAATCAAAATCAAAATATTAAAAGCTATGTATATAAAATTTTTGAAGAAACAAAATAAAATTATAACAGGCCCTTGTATTAGGGTCTAATCAACTATAATTTCCAACCTACTAGACTGTAGGACACAATGCAGTAATACTGCACTTACCCATTTGCAGCTAAGACTACAGGAAGTTGCCATTCTATAAGAGAGAAAAAAGGACCAGATTTATATGCAAGGGAAGTGTCTGTCATTCCCTTTACTCTCAGGAATATATGGGTGAGCCAGATGATAGCCAACCTGCGGTACCTGACTGGCAGTGTAGTTCGGAGAGTCCTATGTCTTAACATATGTTAAGCATCGCAGCTTCGATTCTTACACTGAATTCAAGTCCTTAGTGTTGGCGTGGGAGTACCTCAATCCCACCTGTATATGTATGATCTTTAACCTCGTGCTCCTTGGCACTGTGCAGATGTTCTCATCAATCCCATTGGATTGGTCGGTTGGTCTCTGTTTCTTGTTCTTTGGGCGTGGGGACGCCTACATCTCCACACAGAGGACAGTTTAAATCTCCCGGGGTGAGGAGGAACTTCCTCTCTTAGCTAGCAGGCATGAGAAGAGACGGGAGGTAACAATAATGGCTGGGGCAGCAGTTTTAAATTCTTACAGTATACATGTTTACTGTGTATATACAGTACAAAGTGTATATTGTAATAGGCATAAGTTTAAAAGTAGGTGTGTAAGCAGGCTAGGAAAAGCCTTAGCTGGAGGTCATGGACATTCTGAATGGAATGCAGGGGAAAGAGGAAGTGGCTTGTGTCCTAGAGAGACTCCCTGGGGGTTGGGACAAAAACTGTTGCTGACCCTGGGAGATCTCAGAGCTAGGGGAGTTGTATCGAGATTCCCCTGGGATCCTGAGAGTGGTGAAGGCTTACAGCAGAGGACATCAGACCTGCAGAGCAGCCCTGAGTAGGGAGTGGTTCGTGATCTGGTAGACAGCATTGCAAATTTTCTCTCCCTACCTGGATACCTTGGATCACCAATTCTGGTGGAGTTGACTCCTGGCATCCTGAAACTATTCCTGGATTAGCCATGAGATCCCAAGTAAAGCCATCCTCAGGTCCTCAGCTAAGCTGACCAAACCTGGCTGGAACCAGGTTGGGAGGAACTTTCCCCTTGTGACTCCAATACTGCTTTCTTTGGGCCCTGTCTTGCTTAGATCTTAGAAGGGTGTAGTTAAGTCCCTTTCCCTTGACCCTGTGGTTTGCCCTTAGTCTGTTAGTGTAGAAAAACCCTATTCCCATCCTCTACCTTAGTTTGTCCCTGATTAAAATGTGTTATTAAACTCTTGCCTTTACTTGCAGGTTCCATAGGCCCTTGCCTAGGTGGGCTGGGTGACTTTTGGAGCCTAACTGCCATTTCTGTTGACAGTTACCTCCTTAGAAGTTAAACCTGGTCTCCCTACCTTGTTTTGGTCCTGTCATCTGTCATTCCTGTCTCTCTCACCCTAGTGTGAACACACAAATAATAATAGTTAACATCCCTGGTAACCCTCCATTAAAATATATATTAAAAAACAATATTATTTAATACATATTTTCATAGATAAATCTGCTTCATACTCTGAGGTTTACCTGAATAAATATTTAGGAAAATCTGAAATTAGAGACATAAATTTTAGTAAGATGACATGAAATCTGAAAAAAAAGAACATACACACAAACTATTATGTTTAGAACTGTCTTTTATATGGGGGGAAAAATAGCCATAATGATCAATTCCCAGGAAGTGTCTTAGATTTAATTTGTCATTCTGGCCCCAATATTCATTCTATATATTCTTTTCCCAAGGTGTGTATATGTGGATAGATAGATATATAGATAGATACATCTACACATATGCGTATGTATACATAAAATGTACATATATGAGAATATGCCTTTTTCATATTTTGCTTTTGCTAAGAGCAGAGAAAGCTGAAAATACAACACTGAGGAATAATAAAGGCACCCGTATGAATGGCTCTATATGAGCTCCTTAAAGGATGTTTCACATTGTCTTGGTTATTTCGGCTAAAATTAATTAGCTAGAAATTTTGGACCAAATCCTAAGAACCACAGGCCCGTCTGTTCTCTGTTGACGTGCAAAACTGAGCAGACATCTGTTTCCATTCAGAAGTTAGATCAATGTGCATCTGAAGTTGCTTCCCTCCATAAGTAATCAGGGAGGTGGAACAGGTAGATGAACAGGTGAGTTACCCTAGTGATTAGAGACCAGTAGGGCTCATCATGAAAGGTTTAATGGAGAAAATAAATCTTGAGAAGAATTTTGAAGGTGGAGAGAAACATTTTTTTGAAAGAAAAGATGTAGGTAGGGGGAAAAGCACGTGTAAAGCATGACTGGACACGTAAAGCACACGTGGGGGAAAAAGAGGGTTGGTTTGTTTTTTCTTATTAAACAAAAGACTACAACCTAGAAAGGAAAGAACATGGCTTTTGTGATTAAATGGATTTAAGTCCAACTTTAGATACTAGGCCAAATTGCAACATCTCCATTCCTCAGTTTCCTCATTAGTTGAATGACAGAGCTGGACTTCGTGGCCTCTAAGGCAACATTCAGTTCTAAATCTATGCTTCTATGACAAATCATAAAATCGTGGAATTTGAAAATTGAAAGGAATTTCAGTGGTCAGTTAGATTAACCCATGTCCATACAAGTCAGGAGGACTAATTTAGAATAAGGATTTAATAAGCATTAACCATGCCTGAATATGAAAGGAGAAAAATGCACAAACCACTAAAGAATTTAGAGGGAAGAAATCACAGAGAGGAAAAATAAAAATTAAAAGAAATATGAAGGATATGATTCTTTCCCCTGTGGGGGTGGGAGGGATAGATCAAACTGAGGAGAGACCGGGTGGCAGGGAAGCTATTATTATTGATTAGCATGTCTTATAATTAAGGACAGAACTATTGGTTCTGGTTGTGGGGAAATTGCTGAAATGAATATTCTACTTTATAGCTAACGAAATGTTTTCCTCACAACAATCCAGGCAGGTAGGCAATACAACCATATTTTCAATATATTCCCTAAAGACAGAAAAAGTTTGCTTCCCTTCCTCTGCTTTCTCTTCATCACCCATCCGGCAAAAAAAAAAAAAAAAAAAAAAAAAAAAAAAAAAAAAAAAAAAAAAAAGAAAGAAAGAAAAAAAAAAGGTTTATTTGAAGGATTATCTTGGATAGAAAAGGAAAAATAAAGCCAATGCATTTTCTCTACAGCAACTTCCTTAAAGCAGGACAAGATAACTATACACAAGGGCTATGAAAGAATTTAGGAGAATGGGGTGGGGGGGAAGAGAAACAGGAAGGAAGGAAGGAAGGAAGGAAGGAAGGAAGGAAGGAAAATAAGGAAAATACAAAGGGAAATACGAAGGAAGGAAGATAGGAAGGAAAAAAAATCACACCATAGAACAGAAGCCCCAGGCTACTCAGAACTACTTGCTTCCAGAAGACAAGATTCAGTTCTGGCTATAATTATGGAGACTAGGTCCTGGCTGGAACTCTGTCAACAATGACTAGTTTTTTTAACCCTTTAATGCAGAAAGGTCTAAATAAAGTATAGAGTTCTGAGTATTCAGTCAAAGGATTCTTTAAAGATACATTTTTAAAAGGTAAGAGTCTGGACACTTACTTTTTCGGTAGTATTCATAATTATTGGTTGTTTTATTGTGTTTGATGACAAAGTAATCCTCCTAGGAGCTTTACCTGCTCCTGTCTTACTCTTATGTCTTAGCTTGCTATGGACAATAGCGCATTATAAAGAGACCCAGGAAAACTTTACTATTTGTATTTTTTCTTTAAAAAAAAACATTTTGAACTGTTGAAGCTGAACTTTAGAAATTTGTTATTAACTTCTCCTTAAAAAAGATAAGTCTGTCAAAGTTGCTAAGTAAAACTCTTCCTGTGATCAAATAGGACTTGTAAACTAACATATCTACATAGAGCATCTAAAGTTTCTTATTGTTTCTCAAGTTTCTTATGGACCTTTCTCCCTGGGGGATAGGAAAATGTATCTCTCTTCAATGTAATTGTCCTAGTTGGTATAAGTTTTCTCTTTCAGTAGGCCCATTTCTCTCCAGATTTAATAAACAGCTTTCAAAAGGGGTATAAAAGTGTCTGCTGAAAAGCCTGCAGTCTGTTATTTGTGGAAGTGCCTGTGGATTCATAGACTTGTTTCTGGAGAAGTGGATTATCGTCTTGCGATAACTCATTGCTCAGCGCTGAGTAATACAGTTCTGTGGGCAAACAAAAAAAGCCATTCTTTTTTCCCCCTCTTTACAAAAGCAGAGGCTAGTTATTAGCAACATGATACAAAAGAAGTAAAAAGGACGGGAAATGAAGAGTCAAGCCAAGTTTGGCATCCATTATTCACACAAAACCTTCCAGTAATGACAACTAACCAAATCATAGAAATTCTATTCAGAGGGCCCATTTTCTTGCCTCACTGGCATAAATGCAGATGACAGATAGCTTCCAGGGGCTGTAAAAGTTAGAATCAAAATGATTATTAATGGAATTGAGTAGACTAATTCTGCTTATTGGATCTGTGAGAAAATGTGTGCTGATGGATTTCTGGTCTTTAATTTGTCATTCCACTCCAAGAAGCATCATTTTTGCAAACAAAACCACTCTTAGTTGTTGACATTCTTCTTTTTTTTTTGTTATATGTAGGCTCAAATATTGCACACATTTTAAGTTCCAATCTTCTGAATATACTCTGAGTTGCTTTTGTCTATATTATCTCACAGCTGCAGGCTTCATCAAAGGTCAGTGGGGCCACAGACTGCTGTCAAATATCCCTACGTCATTTCTTCTGAGAAATTATCATCTGCTTCGGAACTTTGAATTTCCAAAGAACAGGAAATAATATATGTTTTTCCAAAATAAATGTTAACCTCAGGATACTAAAGACCAAAGAGAAAATCCTAAAGGACTCAATTCAAGAAGACAATCTCATTTAGAAATCCTTTAACTGATTTCTTTTCCAGATGACCATGGGGCCAGATTCTCATCCTTGTATATGATCACTCTGTGGGAATTAGCAAAGGACTAAAAAATTCTAGGCAACTTGAAATTCGAACTTACTGCTAACTCAGTGATGTCACATTCTTTACTAGAAATCCATTAGAATCTGGACTAAAGAGTTAATGCTATTAGAATTATTTGTAAACATTATCAATCTGTTGAGAAAGTGTCTGTACTGTTACTTGCTAATTGACTGAAATGATTACGGGTATACTGGGGTATTCAGAAGATCATGAGTAAATAAAGCATTTTGTTTTCCCTTTAGTATGAAGAAAGAGAAACAGCCAGGATTAAGTGATATCATTGGATAACTTAATACTGTACATATCAGAAACACCTCATCACACATCCTTCTAACCTCCCCCAAATTTTTTATTTTATTGTTCCATCACACCACACCACCTATTACAGACACCCTTTAAGCTCAGTAATTGTATTTATTTAAATTCACTCAACCTAACTCATTGAAATTAAGTGACTAGAACATTGGAAGAGGCTTGGTAAGGTGTTTCTATTTGTTCTATCCTTCTATTTTCAAAAGGATTTAAACTGAATTATGTAAACACCTAAATATCAAATTAGATTACGTAAAGTTTTGTCAAGGGATACTTATTATGGAGAAGAGAATAGTTAGCGAAAGACATAACTATTCTTAAACTAGCTGAAAGGTTATTATGTGAAGGACTGATTACCTTTATGATATGTGGAATACCTATTAGACTTGTTCTCCTTTGCCCCATAGGGAAAGCACTAGGAACAATTAATGGAAGTGTCAAAGAAGCAAATTTTGTCTTGATTCAATGGAAAACTTTTGAATAGTTGGAGCTATCCAAAAGTGGATTGAGCTACTTTGTTGAAAGACTTTAAGAAAAGGCTAGATGAGCATTTGTTAATCATGCTGCAGCAGAAATCCCTAAGATTCAGCTATGACTTGGGCTAGATGATCTCTGAGATTCTTTCAAACTGTAAGGTTCTATGTCTATTCTAAGCCATCAAAAGGATAAACATCACCTACCCTTAAAAAAAAAGCTTCCCATAATGATGGCTTTTCTTGAAGATTGATTCAAGAGAAACAAAGAGCACTGGGAACTACTGTTTAAGAGAGCATTTTTACCAGCACATTTGGCAAAAATCACAAAAACTATGGTTATGCCATTGACCATCGAGCCAAGAATGCAAATGGAAAAACTATAATGTTTTATAATTTCAAGTTTAAAAAAAGGTACTTACTACAAACCTTGCAGTGGAAAAAATTAAAACTCCTTCCCAACACTGTCTCCACAAGTTACAAGGTAGTCATATTCATAAGAATGTCAGAGCATCATCTCTCTATAAGGAACCTTATAGAGTACCTAGTATGGCTCAATCAATTTACAGATGAAAAGACAGAGACACAATGAAGTAAAGTGAATCATCCAAGGTCATCCATTGAACTGTTAGAGCTGGAACTACAACCCACACCACCTAGCATCTAACATAATGTTCTACTACAGAAAGCTCTCTCTGGAAAGAAAATATAACCAAGCCCTTTGGGACTCATTCTAGTTCTGGCAGCCTAATATTATTCCATGTGCTAAACAGAAACAGTTCATAATAGACTTTTCGTTCCAGGTCTTTCCCAATAATCTCTTTCACCTAGAAGGGTTATTGATACTTTGTGCACCAGCAAGTGGAATGTCTTCCTAATCATTACAGCACAGCATTTAAAGTTAGCATTCAGGTTAAATGTCACCTAAGACAGGTCACTGAGCTTTATAGAACATTGACCACAAGAACCACATGCTAAGGAGAACTTAATAAATGCCATTTGAAGATAACAATGATTCACTACTGTCGTCAAGTAGAATTCTGTGATTTCTGTGAATGAATTTTTATATAATGAACCTAAGGCTTGGAACCAGAGAACATGGATTTAAATGCTTGAAAACAACCTGACAGGGAGAGAATTCCATATGGCACCATGTTATAAAGAAGAAATTCTCTGATGTCCACAGCAGCATGGCAATGAGTCCTTAATCAGAGTAGACACTTCTTTTATAAGTCATATTCCAAAGACGGTCACTAATAAGTCCAGGTCTTCCCTTTTTCTTAATAACATTTAAGAATTATGAGCTCTATTTATCTTAATATTTGCATCTATATATCTCCATTTTCTCAGTCACCCAAGTCCTTCCCTATGCCCTTGTCATATTCCCGGTAGGTGTTCTGACACAGCCCCATTCAGGAGAGTAGAAGTTAGAAACAGTGTCCCCCTTGGAAGCCTTCAGCAGACAGGATATAAATTTATGGCTCTATACAAAGGCTAATGAAGAAGGTGTGCTGTGTCTAAGTTAATTTTTAAATCCCACAAAGAAGATCAAAGAGCTTCTAGCAACTGGGAACTGTGAATGACCTCCTTTGTCACATTTGCTCTCCTAACTAGAACCCACTTTCCCCTAGAATCTTCATCTTTCATTCAGATCTGGATTTCAAGACCATGCCTTAGCTGCCTCCTCTGTCCATTCCTTTGATCCCTTTCTTTCATTGGTGAATATTTCCAAGAACCTCAATTTTGGTGAAGACCCAAGACCAGTAGTCCTGACAGTCTGTGTTATTTGGAATTCTGGGGGTCCCATTTAAAAGTATTTTACAAACTTCCTGTGGACATATGGGGGACATTGAAACTACATTTTCCGTGATCCAATGGGTTTCCGGTTTTGGACATGGTGACGTCCCCAACGTGTAGCACAGCTTAAATTCAGAGGTTGGGCTTGAGATACTCTTTTTGACTATGCAGACAATATGAGAGGAGGTAGGATGGGTGGCATTTTTTGAAGTAGTCAGGCATGGTCGTATATATTTTTTCAACATGGCTTTAATTAAAATATTATTTTTCCTCATAATATCAGCCTTTATCATTTTTAATCCTTACATTTATGGCAAGTTTCTATTGCTCTCCAGAATGGCTGAGTTAATTTATTATTGCTCCACCAAAACTATAAGTACTATAATAGGCCCTCCCACATTTGTCATCTTCATCCTTTTTCATTT
Organism: Gracilinanus agilis; assembly: GCF_016433145.1. Classification (NCBI taxonomy): domain Eukaryota; kingdom Metazoa; phylum Chordata; class Mammalia; order Didelphimorphia; family Didelphidae; genus Gracilinanus; species Gracilinanus agilis. The sequence goes on along the minus strand of NC_058130.1, from coordinate 596,644,143 downwards.
TTCTAGTCTGATAGGTATAAGTTGGAGCCTCAAAGTTGTTTCAATTTGCTTTTTCCCTTAGATTGTTCTATTTCACCTCTTTGCTTTAAATTTAACTGGTAATTATCAGGAGTAGTCTCCAAATCTAACTCTGATTTGAAAAAGAGGGTTAAAGCAGCAAGAAACCAATGGAACTTTTGGCAAACAGCAGAATTTTTTAAATTTCTTTATCCTATTTAAGGAGTAGGCTGAAAAGGAGATAGTCCAATTACCAAGTGACAGAATATCTACAAAGAGAGAGATTGATGTTACCCCACAAAGGGAGACCTTGCAAAAATAAGAATAGGATATTTGAGCAGAAAGAAGTTAGGACTAAGCTAGTTAAGATATTTCATTTCCCTTAAAAAGTATTTATTGTAACTAAGATATAATAAGTCATGGGTTTATAACATTCATTGGGAACATGGTATAATGATACTGATTTAAAATCATCACCACCTGAAATACTATTGCACCCAAAGGAATAAAGAACTGGAGGAATTCCATGTGAACTGGAATGACTTCCAGGATTTGATGCAGAGTGAAATGAGCAGAACCAGGAGAACATTATACACCGAGGCTGATATACTGTAGTACAATCTAACATAATGGACTTCTCTACTAGCAGCAATGCAAGAATCCAGAGGAAGGCTGAGGGTCTTATGAGAAAGAAAAATAGCTACATTCAGCTGGGAGAAACACAGAGGGAAAACAACTGCTTGAACATATGGGCTGGGGATATTATTGGAGATGTAGACATTAAACCAGGGGTCGGCAACGTATGGCTCTCGAGCCATATCTGGCTCTTTCGAAGGACAGATATGGCTCTTTCTGCAGGAGCCATAAAGTCAATTTTTTTTCAGGCACTGTTACAGGAGCGCACACTGTGAGCACTGTACGGCTCTCACAAAATTACATTTTAAAAATGTGGCGTTTATGGCTCTCATGGCCAAAAAGGTTGCACTAAACGATAACTCTAGTCCAACTATCAATAATATGGAATTAGGTCTTAATCAATGATACATGTAAAACCCAGTGAAATTGTGCATAGGCTAAGGAGGCTTATGGGGGTTTGGGGAGAGGGAAAGAACATGAAACATGTAACTATGGAAAGATATTAAAAATAAAAATATAAATATAATTAAAAAACTTAAAAAAATAAAACCATCACCACCATGAAGTCAGATAAGGTGGTTGATACAAGAGATTATATGGGTCACAAAGCAGAAAAAATACTCCCCCTTCCTTACTTTTGATGACTACAGGTAGGGAGACAGAGCTCATTCATACCTGGAAAGGAAATGGGGAATTTGGCTTAAAGCACTTATCAAGAGAAATCCAATAGGCTTCAGAGAATCCAGTGGGCTATGTATGCCATATTTGTGGAACTTTGCATAATAAAACAACAACCTTTTTGGTTCTGAAAGCTTTCTTTTTTTGGTTTAGTCAGTGCCATCATCATCATTATGATCATCAGAATAAAAAGGAAAAGAAAAAGATTTTAAACTCAGATTCTCTAATGCAGAAATTATTCTCTGCAAAAAATATTGGGCACTTTTCAGGAGTCCAAATAGAAATACTCTTTCAAACCACTAGGGTGTCATTTCATAAATGACCACTTTGGTCCATTAAATCACTGCTTCAGTGCCCTTAACAATGGTATCTTTTTGATATGAGTCATAAAGCACCAAGTATATGGTTTCTTCAGGAGGCAGTATAATTTCCTCACAGAACAAAGCATCCTTAAGGTGATTTTTATTGAAGAAGCCTAATCAGAAGGTGTTGTGGGGTACAAGTTATGTTTGTTTTAGTATCGAACAGTTAAGTAAAAGAGGAAGAAAAAAAAGCATTTATATGGCTCTATGTGCCAAGTGCTAAGTACTATTTTTACAAATATCATATTTAATCCTCACAACCACAAGAGGTAGGTGCTATTAATATCATTCTTTTACAGTTGAGGAAACTGAAGCAAAAAGATGTTAAGTCACTTGCCCCAGTCACACAGCTAATAAGTATCTCAGGTCATATTTGAACTCAGAACTTTCTGACTCCAGACCCAGGGTTTTTTACACTATTCTACAAGCTGCTTCAAAAGGAAATGATGTTTAAAGTGAAGGAAACTTGCTGGTTATGATTCCAAAGAAGATTCATTTTAAAGAAAAGAACATCAAGGCACAGTTTTTAAGAAGCCAGATTTATCTCCTTGCTCTAAAAAAACATTAAAGGAGCAGTTTTTTGTTGCTGTTGTTATTGTTTAGGCATTTCGGTCATGTCCAACTCTTCATGATCCCATTTGGGGTTTTCTTGGCAAAGATGTTTTTTGTCATTTCCTTCTCCAAATCATTTTACTCATGGGAAAAGAGGCAAACAGAGTTAAGTGACTTTCTCAGGGTCATACAGATAGTAAGAGTTTGAGTTAGATTTTAACTTAGAAAGATGAGACTTATTAACTCCAGACTTGGCATGGTATCCACTGAGCCAACTAGTTGCCCCAAATAATACTTATAGGTGTATTTTAGTATACTTCTTCTGGGGATCTGTAATCTCATCCATGTATATACTTCTTTCAGAGATGCTGAGCACAAGGTTTCATGGCCTTCTCATTTTGTGCATTAATGTCCATATCCTCCCATAAATCCTACATACATGATACACCCAATATTTTTCAGTATTCCAATAAATTTCTGGATATTACAATACTTAGCATAGTATTAAGTACATAGTAAGCACTTAAGATTTTGATTCATTCATGTGGAGTGATGAAACATGTAGCCTATTTCTACACAACTAAACCACTTCCCTTTCTTTTCCATATCTCTCTGAAAAGATGCAGAATGTTCTTCTAAATAATACTTTGTCATTCAAAAAAAGATGAGCATTACTTTTAAAATACTCATAAAAGAACAAAGAATTATGGAACTAGCTGGACATTTTCATTTATAAAATGTTAACCAAAACAACATCTTCTTCTAGTGATACTTGAACAACGATCTTGTGTAAATTTTAGGATTCTTACTTCATTCTGTATATTCTTCATCATTGTCTCTCAAGATTATGGATCAAATCTTTTTCCTTTGAGTCAAAGGGATTTTGACTAAGAGTCAAAGAGTTGGGTTATATAGTCAAATTAGTTTCAGAAAAACATTCACAAAAATATAGCAAAAGGAAGCCTTCGAGTAAGAAAGTAGAATGTCTGAGAGGAGAGAAACCCTCAGGAAGAGAGACCATAAAAGCAAAAGGAAAGGCAGAGATGCTATCTAGGGCTATGAGAAAAATTACAATGAGGTCTGTTGGGTCACAAAGAACAGCTAGTAGAGATCAAATTGTTGTGAAGAAGCCATAGAATTGGGATCCTTTGTGAACTTATTCAAAAGAGCTTCTTCGTCTGGACCAGAACCAAAACAATAACATTAAGATTTTAACTCCCAACAAATATTCACTTAAAGATATTGAGAACTTGGGCTGATTGAAATGGTTGTTTGTGGGAGTGAGTTTGTTAGAGTAAGTCTTCAGGAGGTTATCTACCCCCATTTCTGTACTACCTATACCATAAAGCTCTTCTAATGTGTTGTGGTCACAATAGTAGAGTTGGTGAGAAAAGGTATAACTCACAAAAAGGCTCATAGCATACCTTGACATCCAGAATTACACATAAATAAAGAGAGGAAAAACATGTCATATCCAGTACTCTCTAGAGATCAGTTAGCATTGGCCAGTTATATGAGATTGTTTAGAGGAAAGTCAGGGTAGTCCTTTAATTTTCTGGGCTTTCTTGAAGAATTATCTCTAAACAAAATATTGAGAATAAATTTCCAGCATGTTCTTACCCAGGCTGGACTCGACAGCCAACAACTTCAACTAGTTGTTACACCTCATACCCTGAAAATATGCAAATACCTATCCATAGGAGAAATTTAACAGATTGTAAACATAAAGGCTTTAGGGCAGTGATGGGCAAACTTTTTAAAGAGGGGGCCAAAGGAAAGAAAATGCTTATCAGTCAGTTTATTTCTAAGGCAACTCTTTAGAAGTTTCATCGTATTGTATCCTACTCATCATATTCATCAGATTAGGAATAATGTTGCACAGCTGAATAGAACATTTCAGGTGGCCACATCTGGCCGACGGGCCATAGTTTGCCCAACACTGCCTTAGAGCTATCTTTACATCATTTATGAACTCCAAAGCAGAAAACACGCTTGTTGTACCAAAGCTATGAAACTACTTCAACAAATTCTATTCAACAAACATTTGTTAAATAATCTATGCAAAATATATAATCTTGCATGGTCTTATTTGGAACTCAAAGTCTAGTAAAGAAATGCTTAAAACAAAAACTAATAATTAATATACAATATTATATATGCTTCAGTTTTGTTTTTTTTATTCTGAACATATAACCCAGTACCCGGCACATATTAAGCATCTAAAATGCTTATTGATTGAATAAGTGATTGATTGATTAATAGTATGTTGGAGAAATGCAAAACAAAGAGTCTCAAGTTGGGAAGGTCATAAAGTAAACTATTAGGGGACAAAGGAAGGCTTCTTGAAGTAGTTAACATTTTTGTTAGATGGATTGAGAGTCAGACCTAGAGACAGAAGGTCTTGGACTCAAATGTGACTTCAGATTCTTCCTACCAAGGTGATCCTGGGCAAGTCACTTAGCCTCCGTTGCTTAGCCCTTACTACTATTCTGCCTTGAAATCAATACATAGTATTCATTCTAAGAGGGTAAAGTTGGGCTTAAAATGGTGCAATATAAGCAGATAATAATATAATACCCAGAGATTAAAAAGCAAAAGGTATATTCAGTGATCTGAGCATTATCCAGTTTGACTGGAATGTGGCAGCTGGGTAGCACAGTGGATAGAATGCCAGACCTGGAATCAGAAAGATTTGAGTTAAAATTTGCTTCAGACACTTATTAACTATGTGATTCCTGAGCAAGTCATTCAACTCTGTCTCAGTTTCCTCATCTGTAAAATGAGCTGGATGAAGAAATGGCAAAACACTCCAGTGTCTTTGCCAAGAAAACCCTAAAAGAGGTCATGAAGAGTTAGAAGTGACTCAACAACAATAACAAATGGAGTACGTAGGGAAAGATATGAGATATGGTTGCAAAGGGAGTGTGGTACCCAATTTCAAAAGTCTTGAATGGCAAAGCTGGGGGAGGCATGACCAGATCAAAATTGTCATCAAATTTATCTGTTGCTTGTCCTCTTATCTACTCTATATACTCTACTTTTAACCCCTTCTTGTAATTTCTCCATTCTTTCTATTATTTGCTATAGTGGTGATAATTATGGCTTTTAGACAACTGAACATTTGCACAATTGCCTTTCTGAATTTATTAAAATGCTTTGTATCTTAGCCAAAAACTTTATAATCTAATTTAGGCAAAAAAAAATAGAGGAAGTATTCAGATTATAAGCACAAAGAAAATTTATCACAGGCAATGATTTTTTTTTACTTATTCCAGGGCAAAAAGGGAAAAAAATGATGAAAGCAGCCAGGAACAAGACTGTCAGATAATAGTTTAGAAAACACCTACGTTCAACTGTATCTCAACTGGTAAAGTCAGAGAGGAAACATTCAAGATAGCCCTGGTCTTATACTGAACAGAACTCTACTTAATTTTATTGAACCTCAGTTAACACCAACCTACACATACTCTGTTTTTACCTGCTTCTCCTCCCACCTACAGGCCATCACCTCTAGAAGCCAAACTACTTTCATCTAGCAGAACTAATTTGTCACATTTGGAAACAAATGATGAATATGACACACCATTCAAATGTCACATCTATAAACAAAGCTTCCATATCTTAAAAGTAATTCCCAGGCTACTGTGCATACGATGCACCTTGTTCTTCATTTGTTCAAGGTAAATCTCTAGTTAGTCATTTAGTTAGTAAACATTTATTAAGTACCTACTATGTTCCGAGCACTATCCTTAGCCTGGGCATACAAAAAAGGGCAGCTGGGTGGTGCACTGCATAGTGACATCTTGAGTCATCTTTCTGAATTCAAATTTGGCCTCAAGCACTTACTAGCCATGTGACCCTGGTTAAATCATTTAACTGTTTGCCTCAGTTTCCTCATCTATAAAATGAGCTGGAGAAGGAAAAGGCAAATAACTCCAGTAACTTGGCCAAGGGAAAAAAAACCCCAAATAGGGTCAGGAAGAGTTGAGCACCACTGAAATAACTAGACAATACAAAGAAAGGCAAAAGACATCTCCTCCTTCAAGAAGCTTCCAGTCTAATGGGGAAATGACACACAAATAACTATGTACAAACCAGCTCTAAGGCAGTGTGTTCACTGAGGACAGAAAACAGATTTGTTCTAAATGCCTCATCCATTAATATTTTAAGAACCCATGGCTTTATTTGCTTTGCTATTTCTTTCCCTGGCACATGTCATTGTCCCTCTACTCTTAGGACCTTCATGGGTTTGGCCAAATGAATTCATCCCCTGGTGCCCAACTATGGTGATGAATCTCTCTAAAGTTAACTGGTTTGATACTTAATCATCAATCAGGTATTGAGTCCATCTACTGGTCTGTCCTATAACCCTTTCCATCGGTTAGGATCTGCTAGGGTTTGCAAACATTGCCATAGATTTTAGGAATTCAAGGTCATCTGTGTGCCAGAATGAGCCTTCCAAGTAGATGTGGGTCTCTTAGTGGTCAAGTCACAAATATAATAGATTTTCAAGAAAATTTAACTACCTAAGAGGCTCTTTTTCTCATGTTTTTGAGGTCAGTGCCCACTTTCAGGGGGTAGCGAGCTATAGAGAAAGAGGAAGAAAAGAGAAAGATCAAAACAAATCTGAATTTAAGTCTGCCCATTCCAAACAGGGGTATAAAAGGACCTGGAGAGGCACTGCAGTATGCTTTATGGACCTCCTTTCCTGACAGAACACATGCTTTCACTTTGTGGGGACAAATCCAGCAATTATAACAAGAGTAAAGGCATGTAACCATAGCTGGGCTAAGGATGCTGCCAAAAATGTGCCTGAGCAATCACTGTTTCATGGACAGAATCCTGGAAGAGAAGTGATGAGAACTGGAGTCCATTTAAAATAAAGGACTTTGTCCATAAAAACAAACAAAAAACAAACAAAAAACTCCCTTACTTATCACTTGACCTCTACTGTTCTCATTTTTACAACATAAATTTCCCTCCATGAACATGTCACCCCTACCTTCTTTCCTTGAGTTTCTTTTCTTCAGCCCCCCTTCTCTCCCTGCATTTAATCATATCTCTGCTTCTGCCCACCTTAGAGCACACAGGACTGTATATGTGGGTGCATGGGCTCCAGTCCAGGTTTTGCCATTAGTATGGTACATGGCCTTGAGCAACCCATCTCACTTTGCCTCAGTTTTCCTCCTCTGTAAAATGAGGTGGTTGGACAACCTGATCTCCATCATGCCTCCCAGCTGTGATGTTCAATAGTTTTGTGCCTAAGATCAAGTTACAACTATTTGCCTATCAGTGAGGACAGCAACAGGTGTTTTGAAGAATGTGGGGGTGACACTTCACAGCAATATAGCAGATGTACGTGGGCAGATTGTCTGTAGAGCTGCCAGGAAGGTGTAGAGAAACATCTTCATCAAAGACCACAGATTGCACACTGATCTCTGCCAGCCATATTGCCTTATATACCTTTGGGGCCAAGAAACTGTATACTATTTAACATAAACCATTACCCACATTAAAAAAAAAGAAGAAGAGGAAAGAAAGAAACCTCCTATTCTACGGTCCCACCAAAATTCTTGTCTGGAGCCTCAATGTGACAGGGAGGTCGCTCTGGCTTCTAAAAGACAGTGTAGCAAAAATACAAACTCTGACAGGGTTCTACCAAGATTAGAAGACTTTGGCTCTGGACTCAACAACACATTATTTTGGAGCAATCTCAGTGTGTTTGGAGTTATTCATTGTCAGAGACAGAGTTGCCAGATGATGGATAGTTTTGGCCACAGATCTCATGAAACTGTCTCTAAGACTCTAAGGTGTTCAAGGAGTTGCCAACTGCATCAGTGGGACAGACGCCCACCCAGATGAAATCATAGATCCCAGAGAGGCAGCTAGTTGACATAGTGGTTTGAACAGTAGACTTAGATTCAAGAAGACCTGCAATTGAAACTTGCTTCAGACATTTATTAACTATGTAACCTTAGGCAAGTGACATAGTCTTTCTCAGCCTTTCTTTCTTCGTTTGTAAAGTGGAGTAATAATAGCTCTTAAATACATGTGTTGCAAAACATTTTGCAGATCTTAAAGTTCTCTATGAGTGATCAGCTTGAAATGCTTATTTTTTTTCAAATGATAAAACTGTATCTTTAACCCAGAGTGGAAGGGCATAGTCTTTACCATTTCCTTTTTTGATTTTACACAAGGAAGAGAAAAATGCATGATCTGTTCTCAAGTGAAGAGCCATTGGAAGGGTACTGAATTAGGGCCACAGACGTTAAGTAACTTTCCCAGCCAGTGCTTCCTTAATCACTAGTATCCCTGTCTGAGCTTTTTGTTACATCTACTTCTATGCATGACTAGTCATCTCTGCCAGCTGCTGTTTAGGATTAGGGAGCTATCAGGATGAATAATACTATGTTCTTCTTGAGTTTTCTGTGTTCCCTTACAGAAATGTTGATAAGACTGCTCCCCAAATTCTCAGAACTCATCTTCCAGGCCTTTGATGCTGGTGAAACTGTATCCTTTGTAATTATAATAAATGACCTGAATTTGCATCATGTCTCTAGAACATGCTAACTGTGGGGTCATACACAGTGCCTCAGTATTTTCATCTTTCAAATGAGTATAATATATGTAATAACTACCACTAGGGTTGTGATGAGAATAAAATAGTGTAAATTAAGTATTTTTAAAGTTTTTATCTTTATTTTATTCCAGTAACAAATTTAGACAGGTTTCCCAAAATTATATGATTCATGTTGTCTCCTTCCTCTCTTCCCTTCCCCCTCCCAGAGCTAGAAAGCAATTCCACTAGATTATGCATATATTATCACTCAAGACATTAAATGAAGTATTTTGTAACCTTTAAGACATGATAAGAATGTTATTTCTATTGTTATTAATATATCATATACACAAATCTATCCTTGAAACAAAGGTATGTATTTATTAATACATATAGATAAAAGACCAATTATTTTTAATTGAATTAAATGTTATTTTAGTTTCAAATTCTCCATTTATTCCTATGCTTTTTAGATTTTTTAAAAACAGGAATGAGTGTTGTATTTTATTGAAATAATTTTTTCATTTATTAAAATGGTCACATTTTTGTTGGCTTTGTTTTTAATAGTCAATTATATTTATAGTTTTCCTAATTTTTAACCAACTCTACATCCATGTTATAAATTCTGCCAAGTGAAAGTTTATAATCCTTGTGAAAAATTGCTATAGTCTTAATATTTTATTTAAATACATGCATCAAAATTAATTAAAGAAATTGGCTTAAAGTTTTCATTCTCTGTTTTAACTTTCTTTGGTTGAGTATCAAAATGATAGATAGGTAGGTAGATAGAGATATAGATAGATAAATAGATATAGATTGATATATACACATATATTTGTGTATGGTTTTCTTTTGTGTGTGTATATCGTAAAAGGAATTCAGTAGGCTCCCCCTTTTTATGCAAATCTTTATTTAGTATTAAATTAATTGTTCTTTAAATGTTTGAAAGAATTCACTTGTAAATCCATCTGGTCCTGGGGTTTTTACCTTTGGGAATTCATTTATATCTTCAATTTTTTTCTAAGATAGTTATTTAAGTAGAATATTTCCTATTCTGTTAATTTGGATAATTTATATTTTCATCAATATTCAATTATTTGCCTTAGGTTTTCACCATCTCCAAAACTTGCCGTGATTGGAGGGGAAAAGTCCATTGTGACTTCTCCTTGGCTTTTCTTTTTGAAATTCAGTATGGTGCTTTCTGTAGATTTTGTGGAAGAGGTTTTGGTTTTGAGTGAGATTTCTCACACTTCCTTCACCATGCCTCCATTCCTACCCAATAACTGATTATTTCTTAACATTTACCTTCCATCTTAGAATCAATATTGTTATTGGTTACAAGACAGAAAAGTGGTAAGGGCTAGACAATAGGGGTTGAGTGACTTGCCCAGGGTCACCTAGCTAGGGAATGTCTGAGACTAGATTTGAACCCAGGACCATTATCTCTAGGTCTGGCTCTCCATCCAATGAGCCACCTACCTGTCCACAGTACAGATTATTTTGATGAAAACACTAGCTCAAAAGCAAAGTTAATTTCTGTAATAATTTTTCTCTACAAAGAGTTGTTTTAGTTGTTTTTAAAAATGTGATCTAGTCAATTCTAGCAATATCTTTAGAAAATGTTAACTTTTCCATGAGTTCTTTTTTTTACCTTAACCTTCCACCTTAGAATCTATACTATGCATTGGTTAGAAGGCAGAATAGTGGTTAGTGCTAGGCAATGGGGGTTAAGTGACTTGCCCAGGGTCACACAGATAGGAAGTATTTGAGACCAGATTTGAACCCAGGATCTCCCTTCTCTAGATCTGGCTCTCAATCCACTGAGTTATCCAGCTGCCCCCCTCTTCCATGAGTTCTTATTCCTCCTGGCAGCTAGTTGAACAGAAGTCAAAGACAATGGAAAGAGTTGTGAGTCAAAGGCAATTATTTGTATTTGTTATTGAAGTAACTCATGGAATGACCAAGATGTCAGAGGGAGATGATCAAGGGCAACCAGGCTTTTCATGCCTGACCCCATCAAATAATGCAACATGTACATTTTTATCTGTGTGCATGTTATATCTCCTCAGAAGAAAGTAAGCTTGTTAAGATGAGAGACAACATATTGTTTTGTCTTTTTATCTTTAGTACCTTGCATGGTTCCTTGAACATTTAGTTGGTGTTCAGACATTTTCAGGCATGTCCAATTCTTTGTGACCCCATTTGGGGTTCTCTTGGCAAAGATACTAGTGACTTATCATGTCCTTCTCCAATTCATTTTACAAATGAGGAAGCCAAGGCAAACAGAGTGAAGTGACTTACCAATGGTTTAGTAAGTGTGTGAATCCAAATTCAAACTCAAGAAATGTACCTTCCTGACTTCGGGTCTAGCATTCTATCTACTATACCACCTAATTGTCCCATTATTTGCACATAGGAGCCATTTAATAAGTTTATGTCATATTGGATTGGATTGAGTTGTGTTAAATGTTGAAATTGGAGCAATAATCATAGAAGAAATAAGTAGCCTTCTAAGCAGTGAATTTACAAACCCAAATAAATAAAGTCAAATCAAATGCCAATTTGACTATACCAGATAATCAGGAAATAATATAGAAAAGTGCTTCATTTTACTCTCAAAAGCATACATGCTTCACGCAATTATTAGGAGATGCACCAAGACTAATAGTGGTTTTAAGTTTAGTAGTAATCCTACCTGATTTTCAAGTTGTCCATGTGGAGAATTTTTTTGTAAAAGTGAGAAATATTTGTGGCAAAATTGGGACGTTTTGCTGGTGGAGTTGTAAACTGATCCAACCATTCTGGATCGCAATTTGGAACTATGCCCAAAGAGCGCTAAAAGATTGCCTGCCCTTTGATCCAGCCATACAATTGCTGGGTTTGTACCCCAAAGAGATCATAGGGAAAAAGACATGTACAAAAATATTTATAGCCATGCTCTTTGTGGTGGCAAAAAACTGGAAAATGAGGGTATGCCCTTCAATTGGGGAATGGCTGAACAAATTGTGGTAATTGTTGGTGATGGAAATCTACTGTACTCAAAGGAATAATAAACTGGAGGAATTCTAGGTGAACTGGAATGACCTCCAGGAATTGATGCAGAGTAAAAGGAGCAGAACCAGGAGAACATTGTACAAAGAGACTGATACACTGTGGTAGAATCTAATGTAATGGTCTTCTGTACTAGCAGCAATGCAATGATCCAGGACAATTATGAGGGATTTATGGGAAAGAATGCTTCCCACATTCAGAGGAAGAACTACAGGAGTAGAAACACAGAAGAAAAACAACTGCTTGAACACATGGGTTGATGCACACATGATTTGGGATGTAGACTCTAAACAATCACCCTACTCATATCAATAATATGGTAATAGTTCTTGATCTATGACACAAAAAAATGGAGAGCTTTTCCTTATTATGTTTCAGTCAGGTCAAACTGCTTCTGCTAGATGGTAAAGGGGACTGTGTTCTAAGAATTCTGAGTTGCTCTCTTGTCACAGTCAATCTAAGATGCTGGAAAAGCAAATATAGAAAAGAAACACTAAAGACAGTGCATACCAAAAGTATTCACCACTCCGGAGCAATTGTCTCTCACTAGAAAATCAGTCTACTCTAGCTTGAGGTGAACAAGGTACAAAGAATTAAGAAAGTATCAGGTCCAGAAGTATATTCTAGTTAACTAAAAAAAGCCTAGGAGATGTGGAAATTCATTAGGGCTCTTCAGGATGGATTCTGTGGTATAGGTAAGAATAGGTGACTTGTTTGCCCAACAGCTTCTAATTTTTTCTCTATCTTTTATCCCCATTATGCCTATTGCTGTTGCTTTGATAATGCCCCTCATCTGGTGCTAATGATCTGCAATAGTTATAAGTATGTAAAAGGGATATATGCACATAAAAAAATCACTCACCAGTTGAAATTGAGATGAGATACTTCATTTCATCCAACAATATACAAGTTTGATCTAGATATTGATAAATCTATAAAACAGACTCTTTAGAGAGGGGCCCACCAACATGATTGCAATTTCTAGACTTATGATTGTTTAATTGCAATTGGATTTCTCTAGACCCTGCCTGTAGCAAACTCAAACTCGGTCACATTACTTCAATATTATAAAGATACAAAAAGCCTAGTGCAACAACATAAGCATGAGATTATTTTTTCACCAAGACCAACACCTACCTGCTTTCCATTCAAAGAAAAGGCCTGAAACATTGCTCTAGATTTTCTGGTATTCCCTATATTCATATCCTTCAAGATTTAATTGTTCTGGATTTGCATTTGTACTATTTTTGGACATTGTTACTTGGGAGTTCACTTATGCAGAAAATAAATTAAGGGACCCAAAGTTTCTAATAACATAATATTGGATTGCATTTTATTTTATTCTGAATTTCCTGTTATTTTTACCCCATTAGTTTGTATTATTTCACAGCTGGTAGTCTATTGGGAAGTTTCTTTTTTAACTTTATGAACATTTTAATAGCAAAAGGAGTTTAAACATTGAAAAGAAAACCATTTTCCAACTAAAATGTAGCCATCAGTGAACCAGAGAATCAAGCATTCTAAATAATGTGTTTTAAAATTCAATCATAATTACTTCTGCCTGCAAACACTGACTAATTGAAGGCACACAATAAGGGTGCTAATTATGCTGAAGATGCTCTTATACTGCAGGAGTAAGGGCCAATAACTTAACAGACTCCCTGTTTATTTCTATATTCTCATTTAGGTCCTCAGTTATTTGGCAGATTATGTATTGTAATTTGTGAGTGTTCTGTTCCTCATATCCCTTTTTAAATAGATGCCAGATCCCAGTAAAGCAAACTTTAAGGAATAGTAGAAAATATGAGTTATTAGATCTTTTCTGTATTGTTTGTTGTGATTTAGCCATTGGCCAGTGCTTAAAAACCTTATGGTTACGCAAAAATTTTCATCTACTCATTAATATTTCAAGAAGGTGTTATTAGGCAACTAAATGCACCACCATTCTAATTACTATGGGGTAAATCAATTAATTGATAGGCATTTATTAAGTGCCAGCCACCATGCTAGAAAATGAGAAAACAAAGAAAAAAGAAAAGTTCCTTTCCCCAAGAAGTTTACATTTCAATAGCAAGACAAATAAGCCTATGTTCTTTGCAGGCCCTGCTTTCAAAAAGGCTTACAAACTATAGCTGCCTCATAGATAATAAGTTTTACAAAAATATATACTTGCATGTATGTATGTATATATGTATCTATATATTTTTACAGATACATGTTATGTTTACATGTGGGTATGTGTATGTATGCATGTAAATATATGTTTCTACATACACACATATATATCTTATTTTGAACTCACAACAGTTCCTGTGAATTAGGTACTATACAGATACTGTTTCCCTTATTTTACAAATGAAGAAATTGAAACTCAGCAAGGTAATGACTAGTAGATGTCAGAGATAGGATTTGAGTCCAGTCCTCTCCTGATTCTGAGTGGAGAACTCTCTCCATTATATGCAGTGACACATATACATCTTTTTTAAAACAAAACAATAACACTAACTGATACTTTTATTGTCTCTATGACCATGGCAAATTACTTAATCTCACTGCCTCGGTTTCCTATTCTGTAGAATGAAGGGATTGGAATGATGAATCTTAGTGCTTCTTCAGCTCTAAAGCTATTATTTTACATTTTAGGTTATATCATATCTATTATATTATAATATATATATATATATATATATNTGGCAAAAAACTGGAAAATGAGGGTATGCCCTTCAATTGGGGAATGGCTGAACAAATTGTGGTAATTGTTGGTGATGGAAATCTACTGTACTCAAAGGAATAATAAACTGGAGGAATTCTAGGTGAACTGAAATGACCTCCAGGAATTGATGCAGAGTAAAAGGAGCAGAACCAGGAGAACATTGTACAAAGAGACTGATACACTGTGGTAGAATCTAATGTAATGGTCTTCTGTACTAGCAGCAATGCAATGATCCAGGACAATTATGAGGGATTTATGGGAAAGAATGCTTCCCACATTCAGAGGAAGAACTACAGGAGTAGAAACACAGAAGAAAAACAACTGCTTGAACACATGGGTTGATGCAGACATGATTTGGGATGTAGACTCTAAACAATCACCCTACTCATATCAATAATATGGAAATAGATCTTGATCTATGACACAAAAAAATGGAGAGCTTTTCCTTATTATGTTTCAGTCAGGTCAAACTGCTTCTGCTAGATGGTAAAGGGGACTGTGTTCTAAGAATTCTGAGTTGCTCTCTTGTCACAGTCAATCTAAGATGCTGGAAAAGCAAATATAGAAAAGAAACACTAAAGACAGTGCATACCAAAAGTATTCACCACTCCGGAGCAATTGTCTCTCACTAGAAAATCAGTCTTCTCTAGCTTGAGGTGAACAAGGTACAAAGAATTAAGAAAGTATCAGGTCCAGAAGTATATTCTAGTTAACTAAAAAAAGGCCTAGGAGATGTGGAAATTCATTAGGGCTCTTCAGGATGGATTCTGTGGTATAGGTAAGAATAGGTGACTTGTTTGCCCAACAGCTTCTAATTTTTTCTCTATCTTTTATCCCCATTATGCCTATTGCTGTTGCTTTGATAATGCCCCTCATCTGGTGCTAATGATCTGCAATTGTTATAAGTATGTAAAAGGGATATATGCACATACAAAAATCACTCACCAGTTGAAATTGAGATGAGATACTTCATTTCATCCAACAATATACAAGTTTGATCTAGATATTGATAAATCTATAAAACAGACTCTTTAGAGAGGGGCCCACCAACATGATTGCAATTTCTAGACTTATGATTGTTTAATTGCAATTGGATTTCTCTAGACCCTGCCTGTAGCAAACTCAAACTCGGTCACATTACTTCAATATTATAAAGATACAAAAAGCCTAGTGCAACAACATAAGCATGAGATTATTTTTTCACCAAGACCAACCCCTACCTGCTTTCCATTCAAAGAAAAGGCCTGAAAAATTGCTCTAGATTTTCTGGTATTCCCTATATTCATATCCTTCAAGATTTAATTGTTCTGGATTTGCATTTGTACTATTTTTGGACACTGTTACTTGGGAGTTCACTTATGCAGAAAATAAATTAAGGGACCCAAAGTTTCTAATAACATAATATTGGATTGCATTTTATTTTATTCTGAATTTCCTGTTATTTTTACCCCATTAGTTTGTATTATTTCACAGCTGGTAGTCTATTGGGAAGTTTCTTTTTTAACTTTATGAACATTTTAATAGCAAAAGGAGTTTAAACATTGAAAAGAAAACCATTTTCCAACTAAAATGTAGCCATCAGTGAACCAGAGAATCAAGCATTCCAAATAATGTGTTTTAAAATTCAATCATAATTACTTCTGCCTGCAAACACTGACTAATTGAAGGCACACAATAAGGGTGCTAATTATGCTGAAGATGCTCTTATACTGCAGGAGTAAGGGCCAATAACTTAACAGACTCCCTGTTTATTTCTATATTCTCATTTAGGTCCTCAGTTATTTGGCAGATTATGTATTGTAATTTGTGAGTGTTCTGTTCCTCATATCCCTTTTTAAATAGATGCCAGATCCCAGTAAAGCAAACTTTAAGGAATAGTAGAAAATATGAGTTATTAGATCTTTTCTGTATTGTTTGTTGTGATTTAGCCATTGGCCAGTGCTTTAAAACCTTATGGTTACGCAAAAATTTTCATCTACTCATTAATATTTCAAGAAGGTATTATTAGGCAACTAAATGCACCACCATTCTAATTACTATGGGGTAAATCAATTAATTGATAGGCATTTATTAAGTGCCAGCCACCATGCTAGAAAATGAGAAAACAAAGAAAAAAGAAAAGTTCCTTTCCCCAAGAAGTTTACATTTCAATAGCAAGACAAATAAGCCTATGTTCTTTGCAGGCCCTGCTTTCAAAAAGGCTTACAAACTATAGCTGCCTCATAGATAATAAGTTTTACAAAAATATATACTTGCATGTATGTATGTATATATGTATCTATATATTTTTACAGATACATGTTATGTTTATATGTGGGTATGTGTATGTATGCATGTAAATATATGTTTCTACATACACACATATATATCTTATTTTGTACTCACAACAGTTCCTGTGAATTAGGTACTATACAGATATTGTTTCCTTTATTTTACAAATGAAGAAATTGAAACTCAGCAAGGTAATGACTAGTAGATGTCAGATATAGGATTTGAGTCCAGTCCTCTCCTGATTCTGAGTGGAGAACTCTCTCCATTATATGCAGTGACACATATACATCTTTTTTAAAACAAAACAATAACACTAACTGATACTTTTAATGTCTCTATGACCATGGCAAATTACTTAATCTCACTGCCTCGGTTTCCTCTTCTGTAGAATGAAGGGATTGGAATGATGAATCTTAGTGCTTCTTCAGCTCTAAAGCTATTATTTTACATTTTAGGTTATATCATATCTATTATATTATAATATATATATATATATATATATATTAGGTGCCAAATGAGTTTAACACAAACAAGAAGCCTTATGAATCTTATGACAAAGGACTAGAGGATTCAAAGATGGTTTCATGGATTAGGTGACAGTTGATCCTCACTTTGAAGGATGGGTAGCATTTGTACAGGTAGAGAATGTGGAATCTGTGGTGTGGAAGTAGCAAATGACATGAGCAACGTTGGGAATGAGAATAGTAATCGTCAACTTTTTTGCATTCTTCATTTTCCTTGATTTTCTGCCAAACTTCTCTTACTTTTCAATATGAAAGAAAATAATTCTAGAGTTTTTCATTCATATGAATATGACATGGACCTGAATTGTTTTGTTAGAATAATATGGTTACTTACTAAGTAGTCCCTTTTCCTATCCTCTTGACAAGGATACCTTAAGTTGAGAAGCTGTGATGTAGAGAGGGAATTGGATGTGAAGAAAAGGAATTTTGACTTTATTTACCGGCTAATTGTGTTACTAAAATTTTTGAGTGGGGAAATGACATGACAAAAGTGATTAAAGATTAATCTGGCAGCAAAGCATAAGATGGATTGCCATCACGAAGATACTTTAACAATAATTTTATGAGTTGATGAGAGTCTTTATTATAGAAGTGGTGGTAGGAATGTAAAAGAACCATTAGCTGGTATAGGAAAGGATGGAGATGTGGGGAAGAGCATTGGAGGCACAGCTGTTCTAAGACATTTAAAGTAAATGGGAATCTTGGTATAGGGAGTCACAATAGATATTTCCTACAAACATTATAATGAGTTATCTATGGTTCACATGGCTAAGGTTTTGAAAGGTGAACCACCTGCAAGACAGGGAACTAAGAGGATTACCCACAAACTAGACAATCAGTCCTTGAGGATCATACACTAGTTATAGGGGGTTAACACAAAGTATTCATCAACATTCATCATCTGGCCATTTTCCTACTCATTTTGCCATGTTTCTCCCCATCTGAACCAGTATCCTCTACAGCCGATGTTTAGCAATATCACTTGTCTTTCATATAGTGTTATTTAAGGAATTATTTCTGAATGTGGGGAACGTGAAGGTAAAGAAACTGAGTTCCAGATTAGCACAAATTGTCCCAAGTTAAACAAGTAGTAAATCTGGAATTTGAAGCCAAGTCCTATAAACTAAAATTCAGTTCTCATTCTCTTAAGCACAAGTTCACTTGACACAGAGCACTTCATTGCTGACCTATAGTAACTGTATTTACCTTGACCCTAAACTGCTTACCTAGTTCTGGACTCTGGGGTATGTTTTGATCTTAAGTTACCAAAAATGCCAAATGGCTTCCATACTGAAACTCTACCCCTGCTATCAGCCCTGCCTTGGAGCCTTGGTTCAGCATCCTATATCTGAGATCCAGTACCACTGAAATTATTTCTGAATACTTGTTCCAACTAGGTCTGGTATTTGGGGGAGAAGCAGGGAACAGCCATGGATAAAATGACTAGATTTTATTTTGCTCTTGGGCCAGAGCTGTGAGTTCCTTAGTGTGAGGAATTTCTATTATGCAAATTCTATCATTAGATAAGAACTATAAATAGAGTTCAGATAAAAGCTATAGCATAGAGAGTTAGCAAGTTCAGTTAGAGAAAAAAAAAGGCAAGCATTTATAAAGGACCTATTATGTACCAGGTACTTTATGAATATTATGTCATTTGAGCCTCATACCAACACTTAGATGTAAGTACTATTTCTTATCCTCATTTTACAATTGATAAAAATGAAGTAGACATTGATTAAGTAACTTACTTGCCCAGGGCCACAGGGTAAGTGTCTGAGGTTATATTTGAACTCAGATCTTTCTAATTTTAGTTCCGGCATTTATTTGTTGTTTTTAGCACTGTACTTATATATATATATATATATATATGAGTAAGAGTCTTGTCAATACCAGGGCAATGTTTTTAGAGGCAGGACTTGAATCTTGTTCTTCCTATCTTCCTATCTCCTTCCTATCTCCTTCAATGTATCATGCCACAATGTGCCCTTAATAGATAATATAATAGCACATTTAATTCCCAAACTTTTTTCTTTTAATTTAAATGTTCTATTCTGCCTCCATAAACCTCCCTAACTTGGTGCTTCATTTATGTTTCTAAAGGAAGGATGGTGGATCTGTATACCAGGTCAGTTAGCTTGAATTCAATTGTAAGCAAAATTTTAGAGCAACCTTTTTGGCCATGAGAGCCATAAACGCCACATTTTTTAAAAAGTAATTTCGTGAGAGCCGTACAGTGCTCACAGTGCACGCTCCTGTAACAGTGCACGCTCCTCAGCGCCTGAAAAAAAATGGACTTTATGGCTCCTGCAGAAAGAGCCATATCTGGCCCTCAAAAGAGCCAGATATGGCTCGAGAGCCATACGTTGCCGACCCCTGTATTAAAGGGATGACTCGAGCATTTTGAGAAGAAAACACTTATCACTAATGCCAGCAGCACTTCATTAAGAAAAGCTCATTTTGGAAAAAAAAATTCTTGACAATGTAACTAGTCTTATAGATCAGAGAAATGTAAATGGAATGGAATTTGGCAAATTAATTGACAGAGTTTCATGCTATTCTGTAAGCAGGACAGAGACATGTAGCCTATATGAAATTATAATTAGATAAATTTGAAAAAGGCTTGAAAGACTAGACTCAATGAATAGTCAATAATAGAAAATGTCAGCCTAGAAGTTTTAACTTGGACTTGTGCTGTTAAACATTTTTTCAGTGACTTATGAAGAGACAAAAAGCATGCTTATCAGGTTGACAGATAACATATCATTGCAAGAAATAGATAATAAATGATATGATAAGAGTTGGGACTCAAAAACATCTTTACCAGATAAGATAAAGGGTTAAGACTAAGAAACCAACACTTAGAGATAAATGTAAAGTCTTATGCTCAGGTTCAAATAATCAGTTTTATAGCTGCAAATAGAAAAAGAATAGCTAAACAACATAATTATTAGAACACTGATGGATTTTAGTAAACTATAAATTCTTTGTCATCAGACTACTGAAAAAATGTAATATTATTTTAGGCTTCATTAAGAGAGATGTTAGGGTCCCCAAAAAGAGAGATGACAGTCCCAATGGCACTTGCTCATTAGACTACATATGGAGCATTTCCCATATCTGGGGCATTGTCCTAGGCACTCCATTTTAGGAAGGACGTTGGTTAATTACAATACCTTCAGAGGAGGATGACTAGCATAATGAGGAGATTCTAAATAATGTCATCCAAAGATCAAAGGAATCAGTTGGAAAGCCTGGCCTAAAGAAGAGGGGCATGTTTCAGTAGGGGAAGTAACATTAGAGCTCTCATGGGGAAAATGTATTAAACTTGATCAACTATTCTGCAGAATAGAGAACTTGGATGCTAACAGCCTGAAGGCTTGATTTTTAGGTTTAAAATTAAAATTCAGGCTTGATATTAGAAAAAAAAAGTCTAGTGATTAGAATTATTCAAAAGTGGAATGATGGGGGGGGGGCAGCTAGGTGGCTCAGTGGTTTGAAAGAGAGGCCCATAGATAGGTCCTGGGTTTAAATCTGAATTCATACACTTACTAGCTGTGTAACCCTGGGCAAATCTCTTAACTCCCATTGCCTAGCCCTTACCACTCTTCTTCCTTGGAACCATGTATAGTATTGATTCTACAATATTGATTGATACAGAAAGTAAGGGTTTTTTAAATGTAGAATTGCTTGCTTTGTGGTATAGTGAATTCTTCATCACTGGAAGTATTCAAAGGCTGAATAAATATTTATATATTGTAGAAAGCATTTCTGATGTTATATAAACCTAATATGTTGTGCTTCTGTAACTTAGCTGATTTGACTTTTGCCTCCTCTCCTTTTCCTTCTCTTGCATATACTAGGAAAAAGGAGAGGGCTAAAATGTGAGCAACAGTCAAGTGAAGAGGTTAATGGACTGGTTAAGCCCACATCATTACAAACCATCAGGCCATTTCTAAGAATCTGGTTTTTCTCATGCAGCTATTTTTATTTTATTTTATTTTATTTTTACCTAGTATATTTACCTTGACTTTTTTCCTAGTTCTCAGACATTGTTCCATATATAGGGACTCTCCAGGAGGAGATTTTCTGTTTGGAAGAGGATACAGGAAGGAGAATGCTACTTGTTTTATTCTCTGTTTACTTTTGCATATCTCTTATTGATTTTTCTGAAGGAGGCCAACAGGATCTGGAAGACACAAGGTTTACTACATTCCAAATTGCTTTTTCAGTTGGGAAAAATGTCTTTTATGTACATACTTTTACCAAAAGTAACTATTACAAGCTCCATTCCTGAATTTTCACCTTTTTAAAGGGTATAATTAATATTTCTCTGTACCTTTATATTGGCCCATAACGCCTTCTCTAGGTCTCAGTTTCTTCGTCTTGGAAATAATGGGGTTGGACAAGATCAGACAGATGTTCCTTCATCCTTGAAAATAACTTTTAAAATGCTATGATTTATTCCCTTAAACATTTCTCTGCTTCTGGTGAAAAACCCTTTTTAGCCCACTGTTGGTGACCCCACTAATGTTGACCCTTGCCAAGTTTCTATCACACAAGGGTATGTAAACACAAGAAGTAAAAGTATGAATACATTGGAATTTGAAGACACTTCTGAAGAATATTACTTATGAATGTCCATTCCAAATTATGTCATGAATTTAGTTTTCTCCTCTCCCCATCACTCTACCCACTTAAAATAAAAAAAAACAACAACAACAAAAAACAACCAAAACTCGAACTTTCAGAAAGCCTTTAAATTCTAACTAAATATAATCAAAACATTGTGGCCTAACCCTTTCAGGGCTTCCAGCTGTTTCTTATCCAACGTAAGGTTGCAAGCTGTTATCCTGGGTTTGGTTTTGATTAATAAAAGCAAGGCAGCAGAACAGAGATGCCACCTGTATGCATTTCAGGGTTATTTGAGGATCTCTAATTCAGTTCTTAAAGAATCACCTCTTTCCTTTAAAGTGCATCTCAATTCCATTTATGATCAGATCTTTAGGGTTTTCTTTTTCTTAATAAATACCACGTATAAAGAAGTCAAGGCAATTATAATAGGGGAAGATGTAAAGGAAGGGGAGATGTATCCAGAAATAACTGATGGAAAAACAAGAGGCATGTCTTAATACTTAAAAATTGATGAATATAGTAAGGCTAAGATGCAATAGCATTCGTTATTAGGGAGTGTAATAAAACAAATCAATCTAGTTTTTAAATTTCCTCTTTTATCACTATGAATTTGATAATCATTAACAAACATGAGCACTTCCACATTCAATGAACAGAAGAAAGCAGCCCACAGATAAATTGTATATCTCCATTATATATAGCTTTCAAAAGATATATGTATTTCAAATTTAACATGGTAATTCTAACACTACTTTGCTTGCCTATGTCCCATTCTGCATTATCTTTTGCTCTCTTATTTGTATTTTTAAATGATTCATCAATGTTCTTTTCTTTATTTCTCTTTTGATATGATTACTATTCAACAAGAAACTAATAAACTTTTACATTTTTTCACTTTCTCCAACCTTTCCCTCTCCCCAACAAGGCAGACAATATGATATATGTTGTACATATAATACATATTTCTCTATTCATCATGTTGTGAAATGACACATATTGCTTATACTAGAGAAATATTCATATAGGAAATAAAGTGAAAATGGTATGTTTCATTATGCACTTGGACTCCATCTGCTCCTTCTATGGCAGTAGAATTTTTTTCCCCTCATAGCCTGATGTAGTTGTCTTAGAACCATGCCTTGTTGATAATAGCTGTCATTCACAGCTGATCATATATTATTGTTGTTACTGTATACAACATTTCTGGTTCTGCTCACTTCACTTTGCATCACTTCCAGATATTTTTTGTGATTATCTTGTTTGTAATTTCTTATGGCAAAATAGTATTCCATTATATTTGTATACCACAACTTGTTCAACTATCCCCCAATTTATGGGCATTCCTTCAGTTTCTAGTTCTTTGCTACTATAAAAAGAACTGTTATAAATATTTTAGAACATATCGTATCTTTTCTTTCTCCTTGATCACTTTAGGAAATAAACTTAATAGTGGTATTGCTGGGTCAAAAAGGTATACATAGTATTATAACTTTTCGATTATAATTACGGTTTGCTCTCCAAAACGGTTGAATTAGTTCACAGTTCCACCAACAGTGTATTTGTATCTCTATTTCTCCACGGCCCTTCAACATTTGTCATTTACCCTTTTATCATATTCAACATATTACCTATCTTGTTTCTGGATAGAAGAGTTTATGAATAAACTAGATAAAATCATGTGAAAATAAAATGGATATTTTTATTGTATTAAATTGAAAAGTTTTATACAAATAAAACTAATGTAGTCAAGATTTGAAGGAAAGTAATTAGCTGGGATAAAATTTTATAGACCATTTCTCTGATAGAGGTCTCATATCTAAAATATATAGAGAACTTTGTCAAATATATAAGAATATGAGGTATTCCCAAATTGATAAGTGGTCAAAATATATAAATACACAGTTTTTGGATGAAGAAATCAGAGCTATATATAACTACATGAAAATATATTTCAATAATTATTTATTAGGAAAATTCAAATCAAAACAACTCTAATATATCATCTCACACTTGTCAGATTAACTAAAATCAATATGTTTTAAAATTAGTAAAATTATCATAATTCTAAATTCATTTAATTGCTCTTATTTAATATATTTTAGTAGGAAGGGACATTTTCTTCATCTATAACTCTATCAATTTCTCTTCAATCAGCTACATGTTCTCTGAAATGTAATCAATTCCACAAAGATCCCATACATAACTGGTTCTACCTGTACAATGGTGGATAAGTCCCTTCTCTTTGGGCCTTACCTTCCTCATCTATAAAATAAGGGAGTCAGTGAAATGATTGCTAAGGTCCCTTCTAGCTTGCAGTCAGTCAATCAACAATTGGTTAGCAAGCACGTATTAGATCCTTACCATGTGCCTAGTATTGTGCTACCCTACTCTCATGGAGCTCACAGTTTAATGGGGAAGACAATATGGAAGCCCTTATGTGCATATAAGACAAATGCAGGATCAAATGGACATAATCAGCAGAGGGAAGACATGAGCATTAAGAGAAATCAAGAAACATTTCTTGTAGAAGTTGAAACTTTATCTGAGACTTAAAGGAAACTAAGCAAGCTAGGAGGCAAATTTAATGAGAGTTCCAGGCATGGGGGATATAAACCAAAATGCTGAACTGGTAGATGGAGTGTCTACTGGACCACAGAGTAAATGGGTATCTGTTATGCCTGTAAGAAGATTAAAAAGGTATGAATGAGCCAGGTTATAGAGGGCTTTAAAAGTCAAATAGGGGGTTTTAGACTTGATCTTGAAGGAAATAGGGAACCACAAGAGTTGATTGAATTTGAGGTGAGTGGATAATCTGGTCAGACTCTTGCTTCAATTTGACAGCTGAATGGAGAAGGGTATTGATTGGAGTGTGGAGAGTCCCAAGGCAATGAGCTGAACAAGCAGACTATTGCAGTAGTTCTGGCTTGAGGTATAATGGGCTACAAAGATAGAATTGGCAAGCCTTAACAAATGACTTAGCACTTCTATATAATTGTGGAGGGATGGAAGGAAAGGTAAGTAGTCTAAAATCTAAGATCCTTTAAAAAATCCATACCTATGATTTTATTGGTGCCAATGGTGGTCTTCCGGTTTATCAATCAGTTCTCTAGGGAAAAAAATGTTTGTACAACATTAAAGTTTAATCTACATTTTTAACATTTTCACCATCATTTCCTTAAGGTTTCCTTAATTCTAGATAATCAATAAAACAATAAATCAAATCTTGATTTGTAGGATTTACCAAACTACAAAGTATAAATGTTCACATTGAAAATTTTGGACTGTTTAAGCTGACTCTAATATATTGGTGGATATAGAAGATTCATACAGAAATTCCTCTGATGCAAATCCCTAGCTCATCTGAAACTTATGGCTTTATGAAACATAGGGCACACAGAGGTTAAATGGTTTGCCCAAATCTGCATGGGATGAATGGATCACAGTTGAAATTTGAACCCAGGTCTCCTTGACTGACTCCAATGTTGCCTCTATCTATCATGCCACTTCCTCTCTCTCATAATCCTATAACCCCATATAAGATATACAGCAACTAAATGACCCCTGCCTTTAGCAAACGTGCATTATACCATGTCATTCTGCAAATAAGGAAGATTATAACTTGGGCCATCTTTTCATGTTCACGTTGCCATTTCCTCTTAAGTATTTTAGTCTGTTCCTTCCTAGTTCTTCATAGCTAGGTAGTATCTATATAATACTTTACAGTTTGAAAATGTTTCATTTAATCCTCACAGCAACCCTGACTAGTTAGTGCTATTATTATCCCTATTTTACAGAGTAGAAAAGACAATGATTAACTTGTCCAAGGTTAAATATCTGGTGAGGGTTTGAGGCTGGTTTTAAACTCAGGTCTTCCTGACTCTGCGATACTCTATTCAAAAAAGTATCTCACCAAGATAACAATAAGCATTTTCATTCTTAACTGTTCTTTACCTCTCTATCCCTGTTTCATCTGACTAATGGTCACTACAAGCCAACACAAATGGATGAAGCAGGTCCTTAAAGCACCATTTGCTATTTGTGTAGCTAAACGGCCAGTGATATATTTCACCAGACCCCAAACCACAGAATTGTTTAAGTCTTCAAGCCAGGAACAACAACAACAAACAAACAAACAAATAAGAACATTTAATTTATAATTCAGTGTTCAACAGGTCTAAATTTGGAAGATTACAATAGAATCCACCACCATAGAAGAAACAGAGTCCAAATGCAGATTAAAGCATTCTTCACTTTATTTCCTCCATGAATTTTTCTCTAGTGTAAACAAAATGTGTCTACGTTCACAAAATGACAGATATGAAAATGTGTACTGTATGATGACAAATATAAAAACTATTCCATATTCCTACCTTCTTGGAGGGAGTGGGGAATAGGAAAGAAGATAACATGGATTGCAAAGTGTCAGAAATGAGTATTAAAATTTGTATCAGCATGTAATCTGGAAATAAAAATAAATTTAAAAGACTACAACAGAAGTTCCAAGTAGTCCAAGTAGTATGATTTTTTTAAACACTTATCTTCTGTCAGAATTGATTCTGATTATCAGTTCCAAGGCAAAAGAACAGTAAGGGCTAGGTAACTGGAGTTAAGTGACTTGCCCAGGGTCACATAGATAGGAAGCACCTGAGTCCAGATTTGAACCCAGAACCTCTGGTCTCCAAGCCTGGCTTTCTATCCATTAAACCACCTCCCTGTCCCAGTATGTTTCCACATGTGGCATTCCAAATCTTCATTTATTCAGTTTTTCTAAAGGAATTCTAATATATGTGGAAGAAGAGAAAAGGAAGAACTTGAAAAAAAGAAATTTTTCCATATTCAAAAGTGCCCCTTAATTTTTTTGCTCCCTCCACCAATGTAGAGATCTGTTATTGTTTAACAATTTATATTCTTAAAATTTGTCTAAGGCACCAAATGACTTATTCACAGTTACACAGCTAGTAGGTATCAAAGGTAAGATTCCATCTTTGACCTTCTACGCAGTCCTTTATTCACTTTGTCACATATCCTATTGAGAATAAGGTTTCACCTCGAAAACTGTGACTAGTTAACATATTATATATAAATTCAGATTTTATATAAATATATATTAAAATAGCATTTACTAGATGCATATATATATAAGTATATATAGTTATATACTATATATA